>NW_007736102.1:0-19183 GCF_000696425.1 Galeopterus variegatus
AACAAAATATTTAAAGTGTTGAAAGAAACAAAACACTCATCTGGATGTCCATAACCAGTGAAAATATCTTCCATAAGTGAAGGAAAAATAAAGACTTTCCTAGACAAACAAAAACCAAGAAAATTTATCACCAGCACATGTGCTTAGCAAGAAATGTTAAAAGAAGTTCTTCATGGAGAAGGAAAATTATGTAGCTCAGAAAAACAGACCTATAAAGAATACAAGAGTGTTGAAGAAATAAATTAAGGTAAAATAAATTTTTTTTATTTTTCTTATTCTTAATTGATCTAAGAGATGACCATTTAAAGTAACAATGGTAACAATGTATTGGGTGTTATAACATATGAATAAATGAAATGAATGACCAAAATGTCATAAAAAATGGGAGGGAGGAATTGGAAATACTCTAAGATGCCTGCATGGCACATGAAGCGGTATAGTGTTATTCAGAGGTAGCCTTAGATTAGTTAAAAATACATATTACAAACTCTAAGTCAACCACTAAATAAAATTTTTAAAGTACAATTGGTATGCTAAGATGGAGATAAAATGGAATCATATAAAATGCTCAATTAAAACAAGAGAAGGCAGAAAAGAGGAAAAGAAACAAAGAACAAATAAATTAGTAGAAAAGTTACAAATGTGATAGACGTTAACCCACCTATATCAATAATCACTTTAAATGTGAATCTTTTACATACACTAACACAAAGATAGACATTGTTAGAATGGATAAAAAGAGAGAGAGAGAGAAAGTGAGACCCAACTATACGTGGTCTACAAGAAACTGGTTTCTCAGACTTTCCTTGCTCTGGGTGACCTTGACAGTTCTGAGAAATATTTGTCAGATATGTTGTAGAATGTTCCTCAATTTAGATTTGTCTGATGTTTTTCTCATTAGACTGAGGCTATGGGTGTGGAAGACTGAAAAAGTAAAGTGTCATTGCAGCATATCAAAGGTACATCAACAGGACTTATCACTGCTGATATTAACACGGACCTGCTGGCTGATTGTGGTGATTCCAATGAGCAGCCAGGATTGAAAACGCAGGCCTACAATGTGCTATCTATCCTATTTCCCAAACCATACTGACCTTTTGCCTCTCACTCTTTCTGTCACTCCAATCCTTCTTTCAAAGACTAGTTTAAAGTCTTCAAATTCTCACAGATGTTTGTAACCCAAAGCCAGGGTTAGTTTCATGGGTGTGTACCCTGTGCCATCACACAGGGCTCTGCACTTAGAAGCACCCTATGCTTGGTTTGGCATGCTTCTTAAAATTCTTAATGAATTTTTTTTTATTGAATTATAATTGATTATGCATATTTTGGGGGCTCAATGTTGACATATGTTGATCAAATCAATATTACTAGTATGCATATTGTTACAAATTGTACTTATTCTTTTTTTTTTTTTTTTTGACTGGTAAGGGGATCGCAACCCTCGGCACAGTGTTGTCTACACCATGCTCAGCCAGTGAGCGCACCGGCCATCCCTATGTAGTATCCGAACACACGGCCTCAGCGCTACCAGCTCCGCACTCTCCTGAGTGAGCCCCGGGGCTGGCCCCAAATTGTACTTATTCTTTACACCCCTTGTCCAATCTCTCCCTATACCCCTCTCCCTCCCCCCTCCCACCACTGATAACCCTAGATTTCTTCTCTCACTCTGAAGGACTAATGGTTATTCTGTTGATTTATTGCCTAGATGATCTATCCAATTCTGATAAGTGTGTTAAGGTCCCCCAATATTATCACAGAGCAGCTGCTTCTTCTGTCACTCTGGAATGGGCTTTGTGGAGAGAGACATCCTCTTCTTTTCTTTGGTCTTTGCTGGTGACTCTCCTTGTGTCAATGCACTCCAGTGGCTGGTGGACCATCTGCATGGTGGTTGTGACGTCTAGTCACTTTCACAGCAGCTGTGGTTACTGTGGTGGCTGTGGTGGGCCACCCATATGGAGGTGATGTTTTTGGCATGCTCCTTGGTGCTGGTGTTGTGCCTGGTTGTGGGTGGGGGTGTCTGGTCCCTGGCTCCATACCTCAGGTCCCCTGGAGGACTCTGAGGTCCTGGTGGTGTGCCAAAAAAAGAACTAATTTTTTGTCCTTTGCTTACTTCTAAAACAGTGGAACTTCCTGTGGGTACCAGTACTTGAGCTGTGTCATTGAGCTAAATTGTTGCTTTGCTGCTATTTCCCTAGGGAAGGCTTTTTGTACAGCTCAAGGTTTAATGGTTGACCTTATTGGTACTTCTGGCTCGTGAGATCTGGTGCACCTGGGTTGTGTAGAATCTCTGATCTGGGCCTGAGCTTTTCTGTCAAACTGCACCCCATGCAATTCTGCATTCCCGATCAGTCTCCTCTGAGTGGTCCTGTGCTGATTGGGGTTGCAGATCAGCTGTCCTTGCTGTGTCCCAGTGTTCTCCCAGTGGGCCTGTCTCCCCCGCTGCCCGTGTTCCAAACACTTCCCACGGGATGGGCCCTGTGCTGGTCCCTTGCGATGATTCACTGGCCTCTAAATGGCTCCCCTTTTTCAGCTTTTCTGGCTCCTTACTCCTGTGTAGGTCCATGGGAACCATATTAGTGGTCTTGCTGTCCTGGGGGCCACCAAGGACCTCTTCTCTCCTGATGCCTCCAAGCAACTCCATCCAAAGGGCACAGCTGCAGCTTCTGCCAGCTCCTGCTCTATGCACTCAGCAGCTCCAGCCTTAAAGTGGCTGTGGCCCCAAGCACTCTGAGCAATTTTTCTTTCTCTCATTATGGTTTCTTCCACTTCATGAACTCCGTAGGTCTCTCCTCCTCTTCCCCTGAGCTCAAGAAGCCCCAGCTTGGCTGATGTTACATTTTTATAGTTGTAAATTGGTTGATTTGTGGGCGGGAGTGATGCTGGGGAGCATCTATTCCACCATCTTGATTGGAATCCAAAATTCTTAATGAATTTTGAATAAGGGACCCTGTGGATTATACACGTGATCCTGACTACTACATCCCAGTGTTGTCTCCAATCTTTGAACGTCTAGGCCATTCATTTGCTGTTTCACATGCTTCCTTGTATCTCTTCTTAACTTCTTAGGTTACAATTACAAAATTTTTAATATCTGTGTTTTAATTCATTGTTGTGTGCCATCAGCATTCATCCCAGACCTTGAATGTAGTAGATGTTCAATAAATGTTTATTGACTGTTGTACAGCAGTGCTAACATTTAACCCAGTGGAAACATTGTCATGATGTCACTCAGGATAATAAGCCCTGTAAATTAAAATGTCAAAAATAGATAACCTTGATGAAGCATTTTAAAACAGGGGCTTTTATGAGGCAAATTGAACACAGAAAGGTGATCATCATGAAACTCAATCAGGGGACACAGACAAGAAGTGAATTAACATATGAAAATGCCCCACTGAATGACTTGCATATAAGAACTTTCAAAATGTTCATCAACCAAAGAACTGGATAAGTCGTCCACTTTCCACTTGTCACTGTAGAGGAGGAAAAGAGCCTCAACACACTCCCATCTGTGCCCACTCCCCACCCCTTGCCAGTGTCAGCTGCATTGATGTGTGGTTTTTGTCACATCTTTATGTGGCCCCAGCCAGATATCACTATTGCAGGTGACACCTGCAGGCTGATTGGTAGTTCTCATTATTGTGGGATTAGGATTCAGTAAGTCTCAGAGGAGGGCCTGGGAGTCTGCATTCTGGCAAGTGATTCAAATAATTCTTATGATCAGGAAAGTTTGGGAAATACCATATAATAACAGGCTATAGTGGGAGAATATTTCTTGCTGGAATCGAATAACTACCTTTCTAAGTGGTCACCAGGTAGGAGTGGGCTTCTCGGCTCATCAGTCCTTTCTACACTCTGTGGCCTTCCTGCTGCTGCAATCATGGGTCATAGCATTTTCAGTTGTTAGCAGGCACGTAATTGGCCTGTGTCATCCCTGTTGCTACCCTGGACTCCTCTGTTGGCACGTCCACAGTGGTTCACGTTGGACCTGGGTGCTGTCTCGTTTTCTTCAGATACTGTCAGACACTGCATTGTCTCAATCTCATGAGACTTTCTTGGAGTCATATAAGGATAGATACGTGATTATCCAAAACAGCACTGACCCAGAGACAAAAGATCTTGGCGTTTCCCTATAGCAACGGGAATTGTGATTTGTCTCTTTGCTTTGAATGGTGCTCAGTCAGTCTGTGAAGACCTACCCAAGGTGATATTGATCTCCTGGGCCTGGTTCAAAAGTGAGATGACTGGGGTCTATTTTAGATGATAAGTAGATAGGGATTACGGATTTACTATGAGAATAAATAAAAATAGCTCATCTGAGCCTTTATTTATTTCTCTCTTACAGTAAGAGGAAGTTAACCTATTTTATGTGAAACAATCTTCTTTCCTGCTCAGGCATTAAGATGGTTTACAAACCTCAAGACTGTCTTTTTATTGGATTTTAATAATGTTTAAGCCATTAAAAGAATCACAGATCTGATTTTTTTTTCTTACTATCTGCTTTTGTGCTAAGAATCAGTTTGTGCTAAGAATCATTACTGCAAGCTTCTGAAAGAAGAGGCCATACAAGCTTTGTAACTAGGGCCCAACTTGATGTTTACAATAAAGCCCACTGCACCATCCAAATTTCTAACCACCTGCTACATCCTACTTTTCATTTGTGAATTACAAGCTACTAACATAAATTCAATACAACATTTACAGATTGCGTATAAAGAAAGCCTACAAATCTAGGCTGCAATAAAACACGAGTGCTAATAAGTGGTATGAATTCAATCATCCCTTGGCCTCTCAAAATACCCAGTAGCTGGGTTACTTGTTTGCTTGTGGCTGCACATGTTTATTTAACATCGTCATGTGCCAATCACTTGCTGGGTCTTGGAATTCTCTGAGAACAGAACAGACATGCTCCCTCTCCTCATACAGCTGATCCACCTGTGATCAGAGAGAAGCAAGCAGGCGATGTGGTGCCATTTGACAAGGTGAGCTCAGGAGGTTCTAGAAGCACAAAGAAAGGGAACTGCTATGTACTGGTCAAGGAAGGCCTCTTGAACCTGATGTGTCATGTGAACTAGAATCAGTTCACCAGGTTTCAGGTACCCTAAACTCAACAGCAAAAGTAATCATTCCCATAGCTTTGTGACTCTAAAAAACAAATAGGGTTAAAATTGCAGAGAGACCTTCCTGCTCGACTTTCCAAGTTCTTACGAATCTGTAATTATTTTAAGATGAAAAGTTTTAAAAAACCCAAATAGCACAAAATAGGTAACATTTAAGGAATGTTCTTGAAACAGCCTGTCTTCCAGATCTGACTTCACGGGTGTGTGATTTGCACAGTCACACAGGGTCCCTGCTCAGAGGGGTCCGTCAATTGGTTTAATGCTCTACCGTCACCATCTTGAAATTCTTAATACTTTTAATGAGGGATTCCACTTATTCATTTTGCTCTGGGCCCTGCAAGTTACGTAACTGTCTTGTTGTTTTCAACCAGTCTCTTGTTTTTTTAAGAGATATTTAATTTAATTATGAGAGTTTCTGAGCAGAAGGCTTTGATTAAGGGGAAGGGCATGAGCAAAAAACACAAAAAACAGTGAAACTAGGTACCTAAAGGCACATTTATTTCTTTCTACTTTGGTTGTGTTTAGGGCTGACTTCCCATGCAGATATATTTTAAAAAGAGACTAGAAGAAACTATATATTACTCTTCAAAATGATTATCTGTGGTTTGTTTTTGTGATATATAGTTTTCTTTTGTAACTGCATAAAATGTTATATGATAATTGGATTATTAATTAGCCAGTGATAACTATAGTCTATTGTCCTGGTCATGGCCACGTAACATTTTATATATTTTGTGTATTGTGCATGCTTATTGCAAACTGAGAAGTTTCCTCTTAGAGATGAAAGTGATGTTGTATAAAGAGAAGGTGCTTGGGGAATCAGGAGTGATGGTGAGAAAAGAGAAGGGAGAGGAAGGAGAAGAGGAGAGGGAGACAGAGAGAAACGGAGAGTGGGACGAAGTGGGAGATAAGGTGACTAGAGACAGCTTTTCAGTGGAGGTGACATTCAAGAAGAGGCTGAAGAAGGTGAAGAAGCAAGTTTTCAGTCCCTGAGGACAGAACAGCAGAGAAGCCAGGATGCCTGTCCAGGAACAGGTGAGAGGATGGTGGGGAATGAGGTCACAGAGGTGTCACAAGAGACCTGGGGGACTAGAACTTTCTTCTAATTTGAGTGTTGAGACATGGGGCGGTAGATATGTATTTTTGAATTATCAGCTCTGGTGAGCTGAAAAATGCCCCTTCCTCCAAAAATACACCAGGTCCTAATCCCTGGAGCCAGTAAATATGACCTTCTATAGAAAAAGGGTTTCTGCAGGTGTGATTAAATTAAGGATATTAGGAGCCGAGCCCATGGCGCACTCGGGAGAGTGTGGTGCTGGGAGCGCAGAAGCGCTCCCTCCGTGGGTTCAGATCCTATATAGGGATGACCGGTACGCTGGCTGAGCACGGTGTGGCCAGTCTCAAAAAGGACAAAAAAAAATTAAGGATATTAGATGAAGAGATTATCCTGGATTACTGGGTGGTGCTAAATGCCATCATAAGGGTCCTTATAAGAGGGGCAGAGGCAAATTTCTCACACACAGAAGAGGAGGATGCAATGTGACCACAGGAGCAGAGACTGGAATGATGTGGCCACCAGCCAAGGAATGCTGACAGCTCCCAGAAACTGGAAGAGGAAATAAACAGATTCTCTCCTAGATCCCTCGGAGGGAATGCAGCCTTGCCAGTACCTTGATTTAAGCCCAGTGATACTGATTTTGGACTTCTAGCCTCCAAAACTGTGAGGGAATATATTTCTGTTGTTTTAAACCACCAGATTTGTGGCAAATTTTGTTACAGCAGCATACAAAACTAATACATTAGCACATGGACAATATTTAAGGGCATGTATTGGATAAAGTCACCAAAGGAATGAGTGTAGATAGAGAAGATAGGATGGTGGAAGGTGAGCTCTGGGGGCCTCCAACAGGTCGAAACGGGAAAGGACAAACTGAGCTGAATCGACAAATGACTTCCATGTGTGCAACACCATATGCATGGAATGGGAAAATGGTCAGACAGAACTAATTTACCAAAACAGAGGTGATTGTAAAATCCTAACTTTTCTAGAAATTTGCAGAGTTCATAGGAAAATACACAGACTTTTCACCAATTATGAAAGGCAACATTTAATCAATCTTATGTATATCCTGAAGTGTAGGCCATTCTACTAACATCTGGGTGATACACATGTGGTGATTATTTGACCTTTTTTTCATAACATGTGTGTGTTGTGTACATGTAAATGTATTGAACACAAAAACATTTATATCAAGTTTGAAAACAACAAAGCACAAGTAAAAGGATTCAATCATATTTTTAGGAAAATACACAGACTTTTCACAAATTATGAAAGGCAACATTTAATCAATCTCATGTATATCCTGAAGGGTAGGCCATTCTACTAACATCTGGGTGATACACATGTGGCGATTATTTGACCTTTTTTTCGTAGCATGTGTGTGTTGTGTACATGTAAATGTATTGAATACAAAAACATTTATATCAAGTTTGAAAACAACAAAGCACAAGTAAAAGGATTCAATCATATTTAGAGAATTAACTAGAGCCTATTTTAAAATACTTGGTTTAAGACATAGCTCAAAGTGGGAATTACCATGATGTCACGGATCTGATAGCCCTGTGCATGTCATAATCTGACTTACGATGGAGCAGACAGTAATCTCTGACAAATTTCATCCTCACTACAAACATACAAGTCTTTTGCCTGATTGAGTGGAGACTTCCTTAAACTTGGATGATGTAACATGTCACTTTTATTAATTTGGGTTAATATTTTCTCTGTGCAAAGCTAAATTAAATGATGAAATATGCAGTCCTTACATGAAAGAATGTGCTCAGAAACAAAAATACCATTAATAAAAATTGAATGAGTAGAAAGCTCTTAAATAAGAGTCAAATTACTTCAGCTGAGGTGAGGGGGGATGGAATGATTGGGGCACTGGGTGTGTCCAGATGAGCAAAACTTATGAAGCAGGAAGCCCTACAGATCCACGGTACCAAAATAACCTAATCAAAAGAGAGACACCACGGGGAATGGCCTGCTGGCATTGTGTAATAGTTTCCAGTTATTATTTCTCCCTTGTGTTTCTTTCCCTCCATCCTCACTCCTTCCCTCTATTTCTCTCTCCAAAAAGATCCTGTTTTCTCAGACAAATGAGGCAAGTCAATAACATCCACCCAAATAGACAGGATATATTGAGCCAATTCAAAGGTGGGTGAACAGCAGCTGTGGTCTTGCCTGCTAAATTAGTTCAGAGGTGGCTTCTGCACAGTGAAGCATCAGAACTCTTTCATTTACACTTTCCTATAAACACTGAAAAAATGTGGACTTGGGTAAAAACCTATTTGCTGAGATTTTAGCATCTAAGTCTGTATGTGTGTGCAAGAGAGAGGAAAAGAAAAAGTGAGAGAGCAGATGCTTTTCAGTCTGTTTTAAAGATTTTTAAAGTAGACAGCTATGAAACAGACTGACCTTTTATTACTTCTGAATTGAGGACAGCTTCCTCTCTTTAAAGCTCCAATTCTATTACAGTTTTTTTTTTTTTAAATGATTTTGGAAAATACCATTGTAAATTAGGTAATGAACCCAAACCAGGCGGTTTGATGCATTGAACTGTGTACCATAAACCTCTACAGTTTTACTAATCTGACATTAAAAATTACTCAATAACAATGTTTTTAGATTAATTTTCCAAATGAAATTAGAATACAAGTGTTATGGGAAATACTAAATCTGAGCAGAATCAAAAAATAATAGAACAAGTATATGTAAATTACAGATTAATTCACTTGAAATTATTTCTTTTAAAATTTGAAGGAAAACTTCACAGTCATATCAGATATTGAGCCATTTATAATTCTACTGGTGGTGTTCATATTTCAGAAAAGATTTAGTAGTCTAGAAATTATTGTTTACGGAAAATTATTTTATGACATGGAAAAGTGTTTATAATAAATTTGGAGTAAAAAGTAAGTTATAAAAACAGTAGATATTATATGATATCATATGAATCCACTTTTATTTATATATACTTTGTGTATGCATACTGAAAAGACAGAAATAAAAATTTTAACAGTAGTTACCCTGAATGTTGGATTTACAAATGATCTTATTTTTTGTGCTTTTCTGTTTATAATTTTATAACATGTAAGTTTTATTTTGTAATATGAAATCTAAACACACACACACAGAAACTCATTTAAAAAAAATAATAACTTCAAGTTCCAGCTTTATTAAAATAATGGGTTAGGACTTGCCTACTATTTAAAAACTTCTATAAAACTAAACAGCAAATATGAAACAATTGTTTTCAGGTAGAGTAGGGTTGTGATCTTAAAAAAGAAAGAAAATGCTTCAGGTGTGCTTTACAATGACTTCAGTTTTTCTGCTAGGGGCTCTTTCCAAACCCAGCACACAGAATTAAGCCCAGAGAGCAATGGTCTCTTTGGGTGGAGGAAACAGAGATTGGTAATGAGGCAGATGAGGTGGTTGGTGAGGGCAGGTTCCCAGAGTGAAGGATGTTGTGTAGAGAAGGACCTACAGAAAACTTGAAAAGATCCTTTGAATCTTTGGCAGAATACTACAAAGTTGAGAATTTTGTAGAATAATAAGGTCTAGTAGAGAATAGCTACTTAGGGGCTATGAACTGAAAATATAGAGAGAGTTTGAACAGTGTTGATATATAAACTTCCAAGTAGCCAGAGTAAAGATTGAGATCCTCAAAAGGCTATACCTTAAAATAGGGCTATGTTAGCCCTAGACACAAGTTATCCAAGCCTCCAACCAAGTATCAACAGGATAAAGCATGCTGGAAGAAGACAACATAAAGAAAGAAACTCAAACATGTAGCACCAACAATATTTGGCATATAACTTACAATTTCTAGACATATATAAAGAAGCAGAAATCAACCCACATAGTTACAGCCACTTGATACTTGACAAGGGCAACAAGAACATACCTTGAGGAAAGGACAGCCTCTTCAAGAAGTAGGGCCGGGAAAACTGGATGTCCACATATAGAAGAATGAAACTAGTCCTGTACTTCTCACCATATACCAAAATCAACTCGAAATGGATTAAAGACTTACATAAGACCTGAAACTATAAAACTACTAAAATAAAACAGAAGGGAAATACTTAAGGGAGCAGGAATGGGCAAAGACTTTATGAACAAGACCCCAAAAGCACAAGGAACGAAAGAAAAAAAATAAACAAATGGGATTATATCAAACTAAATAGCTTCTATACAGCAAAAGAAACAGTTAACAGGGTGAAAAGACAGCCCAAAAAATGGGAAAAAATATTTGCAAACTATGTACCTGACAAGAGATTAATACCCAGAGTATACAAGAAACTCAAACAACAGTAAAAGACAAGTAACCCAATTAAAAAATGGGCAAGGGAGCTGAACAGGCATTTCTCAAAGAAGATATACAAATAGCCAACAGACACATGAAAAAAATGCTCAGTATCACTAAACATTAGGGAAATGCAAATCAAAACAACATCGAGGTATCATCTCACTCCAGTTAAACTGCCCAGTATCAAAAAGACAGAGAGTGACAAATATTGGCTAGGATTTGGAGAAAGGGGAACAGTGTTGGTGGGACTGTAAATTAGTGCAGCCATTATGGAAAATGGTATGGAGGTTTTCAAACAACTACAGATAGAACTGCCATATGGTCCAGCAATCCCACTGCTGGATGTATACCCAAGAGGATGGAAATCATCATGTCCAAGGAATACCTGCACTCCCATGCTTACTGCAGCTCTATTTACAATAGCTTAGAGTTGGAACCAACCAAATGTCCACGTACAGATGACTGTGTAAGGAAAGTGTGGTATATATACACAATGGAATACTACTCTGTCATAAAAAGGAATGAAATGCTGCCACTTGCAGGTACATGGATGAACTTAGATAAATAGTGTTAAGTGAAATGAGCCAGGTACAGAAAGAGAAATACTGCATGTCCTCACTCATAAGTAGGACCTGAAAGCAAAAACAAAAAAACAAAAGGAAGAAAGAAAGATGTAACAATCACAATAATTCCTTGAACTTTCAAAAAAAAGAGAATGGAACTGAGGTCACCAGATGTGGGAAAGGGGATGGGGGAGGGGGCTTGGGAGAAATTGGTAAAGGGCCACAAAAAATGTTTACATTGTGTAATGATAAAATAAAAATTAAATTAAATTAAATTTTAATTTTAAAAATAATAATCTGTCGGGCCTTAAAAACTAACGCCACCTTAAGTGACATTACAAGCGGCACCATTATGGGCCCACAAGGGTGTATTAATGTGGCAGCCTAAGAGGGCGCCAGGAGGAAGTAGGGTGGGGGTGTCTGCGGGAACCTTGCCTTAGGCCTTATTGGCCAAATACAAGCGCTGGAGGTTGTAATAGCTAGGCATTGAGACAGGATGCATGTTCTCCTGACCTTTAAGCTGATAAGATTATGTAAAAAAACCTCCCCTCCCTATCTGCCTATAAAAGCAAGTGCTTGTGTGATAATAAATGGAACTGCCTCGACAGAACCCCCACCGTGTCTGAGTGTCCTTTAAGCGGGCTGGGTGGGGCCAGCGGTGTGCTCACCTCTCTTCACAGCTCTCTTCCGCCATCTCCTTCCAAAGGGGACTGGAGGGAAAGAGTAATCTGGACCATTCACTTGCTCACCAGAAGGAACGAGGCTAGGGCTGTACGGGCCGGCCGCCGGCGGCGGACCCGACAATAATAAAAGAATGGTTTGCAATAGGAGTATTCGTAGCTTTTATTTCTCCTGTCAGTTTTGGTAAACTATGTTTTTGTCATTGCATTAAAATATCAAATTATCAGCACAGTGTTTATCATATTGTTCATTTATTACCTTGTAAATATATGTAGGTCTGCAGTGATATCTGCTTTTTAAAACCTTATGTTGGTAAATAGTTTCCTAATCTCATACTAAATTACTAAATATTCCAAATAATGAAAGAAAAGAACAAGATAGACACAAGAAGTAAACAAACAGAAAAGTCTAACCAACAAACAAAAAACACAGCAATTGAAATTTTAGCATTTCAAAATACAAAATATAAAATTAAAATTGTACTGGATGAATTTAACAGCAAGTTGAATACCAGTGGAAAAAAAATCAGTAAACTTGAAAATGGCTGTGTCAGTCTGTCTTGTAAAGAGACAGAAATCACACAGTGATTTAAACAGAGGAAGGTACATACAACTAATTAAGCTATAATAAAAGACTATAAGATATCAAATAATCCTAAAGGGTAACCTATAACTGAGAGAAGGTAGACAAAGAAGGACAAATTTGGAAGTCAGGCCCCTCCTGAAGGTGGAGGTTCAGATCTTGTTGGAAAAGGCATGGTTGCGTACCACTGAATAGCAGAGAAGTCTTCTGGGTTTCCCAGGCCAAAGCTGGTCCACAGTCCAGCTGAGATGGAAGTGACCATCTGAGATGCAGGTAACCCACAGCTGGTGAGAAGATAGTTAAAGTGAACCAGGCATCTGCACTGGGAGGGCTGTGGAAAATATACCCCTAGGTGAAAGGTGAGCTGCAGCAGTGAGTTGGTGCACAGGGAGGGTTGAAAAGCTGCTGTAGGTGATGGCCTTGAGTGTGCAGTATCTGCATTGAGAGGTCCACAGAAGATAAACTTCTAGGGTGGTGGGGGAGAGGGACAGGCACACAGAAGGAGTCAGGTTGCTGCTGCAGTTGAAAGTTTCAGAGCATGTTGGGAGGGCTATGAGAAGGTGATCATGAAACCAGGCCAGGGTTGCAAGGTCACTGAAAGATTTCATATTTTGGGCACATGGCTAAGACAGAACAGTACCACATGTCCAACATCTGCATCACTGACCAACTGTGCCCCAGCCAGATCAACAAGAGAAGTCACTTCCTTCTGAATGTCCCTCCAGCACCATCTACTGAGAAGCTTTATATCATGTTAAGTTTAAAGGAGAAATGCTTATAGGAATTCCATCCATTATTACATTAAAAATAGTAAATGAGGGCCGGCCCCGTGGCTCACTCGGGAGAGTGCAGCCCTGGTAGCACCGAGGCCATGGGTTTGGATCCTATATAGGGATGGCTGGTGTGCTCACTGGTTGAGCGTGGTGCAGAACACACCATGCCAAGGGTTGCGATCCCCTTACCGGTCAAAAAACAAAAAAAATAGTAAATGAGAATCCCATATGCAGTAAGAATATTTTTTTAAAACTGACAATGAAGGGCTAGCCCATGGCTCACTTGGGAGAGTGTGGTGCTGATAATAACAAGGCCATGGGTTTGGATCTCTATATGGGAATGGCTGGTTAGCTCACTTCAGAGAGCATGGTGCTGACAACACCAAATCAAGGGTTAAGTCAGATACCCTTACTGGTCATCTTTAAAAAAAAAAAACTGACAAAGAAATATACTTTCAGAAAGACAAAAGTTGAGTGAATTACTCACAAATGGACCTGAACTATGATAAAAGCTAAGGAAAGATTTTGAGACTGAAAGAAAATGATGCTAGGGCCAGCCCCGTGGCTCACTCGGGAGAGTGCGGCGCTGGGAGCGCAGAGGCGCTCCCGCCGTGGGTTCGGATCCTATATAGGGATGGCCAGTGTGCTCACTGGCTGAGCGTGGTGCGGGCCACACCACGCCAAGGGTTACAATCCCCTTACCGGTCACAAAAAGGGAAAAAAAAAAAAAAAAAAAGAAAGAAAATGATGCTAAATGGAAGCCTAAAACTACAGGAATAAATAAGAAGTATTAGGAAATGATAAATATTGGAATAAATATAAAATAACTTTTTTCCATTTTTGTCATATCTTTAAAGATCATTGATTTTAAAAATAGAAACACTAGCATTATATCATAGGGTTTATAACAAGGTAGAAGTAAAACATTGAGGTATGTGATAACAACATCATTCCAAAGAGCAAAAGGGTTTAATAAAATTACACAGTTGTAAGGTTCTTACACAGGAATGAAGGAACTATCTTACATAATTTATAAAAGAACATGATATTATTTGAAAATAGGCCATGATAAATTAAAAATATATACTGTAATTTCTAGAGGAACCATTAAAATGATTTTTTAGAAAAGAAAGAGTATAGCTAAAAAGACAAGAAAGGAGATTAAATGGAATTATAAAAACATATGAATCATGCCAAAGAAGGTAGAAAAAGAAAGAAAGATAGCAATGGACAAATCTACAATTATAGCTGATGAATTTTATACTCCTCTCTCAGTTAATGAGAAAACAAATAGACAAAATTTAGAAACTATATAAAAGATTTAAATAGCTCTGTAAACCAACTAAAATAATTTACATATTTAGAACACTATAATACCCCAAAACTGCAAAATGCATATAATTTCAAGGTACAAATGGGACATTCACTAAATTAAACCCAATGGTAATCTATAAAATGTCTTAATAAAGGTCATATGACTATAATGTTACTATGTTTTCTGTTCAGACCAGAATCAAATTAGAAATCAAAAGAAGGGGCTGGCCAGTTAGTTGGTTAGAGTGCAGCCTGGTAATACCAAGGTGAAGGGTTTGGATCCCCATACTGGCCAGCCACCAAAAAACAAATGAATAAAATTTTAAAATGTACAATTAAAAAAATACAAAAGAAATCAATAAGAAGAATGTACCAGAAAAATACAAAATATTTGGAAATTAAGAAATGAATTTTTAAATAGCCCATAGGACTAAGAATAAGTCAGAAAAATATTTAGAAAATATTTTGAACTAAATTATAATAAAAACACAGCACATTAAAATTTGTGAGATACAGATAAAGCAATGATTGGGTGGGTCTTGATAACTTTAAAGGCTTATATTACAAAAAATGAAATTTTAAAGTCAGTTATCTAAGACACCAACTTTATAAAATAGAGAGAAAAGAACAAATTGAAATCAAAGTAAGCAGAGTAAGGGTATAATTAAGGTAAGAGCAAAAATCAGTGAAATAAAAAATAAACAGAGAAAATCAACAAAACCAAAAGTCAGTTCTTGGAAAAGATTTTTTGAAATGATAAGCTCTTAGCAAGACTAATTAAGAAAAAGGCAAAGAAGGAGAAAAGGATAGAGGAAAAGGGAGGTGGAGGAAGATTGAGAAAGAGAGAGAGAACCACAAATTACAATGCTGGGAATGAAGGGTATATCTCTACAGATCCTACAGATACTGAAAGAATGTTAAGAGGAATATAAATAACTTTATACCAATAAATTGGACAACTTAATTAAAATTAGGAAATATCTTGACAGTCACAACTCATCAAAACTGACACAAAAGGAGAAAAATTTTGAACAGACCTATATTTGTTAAAATGTTGAATTCATATTTAAAAACCTTCCACATAGAATGCTTCAGGAATATTTAAGGAATAAATAAGCACAACCTTACTCAAACTCATTCAGAAAATACAGGATGAGGTAACAAAACCATATAAAAATATTACAAGACAGAAGAAGACTAACATTCATCATATACATGGATACAAAAGTCCTCAACAAAATATGAGAAAATCAAATAAAGGTATATGAAAAGGACCATATATCATAGTCAATTGGTATTTATCCCAAGAAAGCAAGGTTAGTTTAACATTCAAAAGTCAATTAATATAATTCACCAAATCAACAGAATAAAAAAGTCATAATATCTTCTCAGATGATAAAGAAGCATTTGATAAGGATTTGATAATGTTTAACCCCTCTTCGTGATTAAAAAAAATTATATTAAGCAAAATAAGCCAGGCACAGAAAGAGAAATACCACATGTCCTCACTTATAAGTGAGAGCTAAGAAAGAAAGACAGACCGCAATAAAACAATAAAACATTTAACTTTCAGGAGAGAACAGACCTATAGTCACTAGCAGTGGGAAAGGGGGAGAGGCAGGCAGGTTAGGGAGTAATTGGGTAAGGGACACAAAGAATAATTATGATTTGTTGTGATGCACATGCTAACATTGATTTGATCATCACATACTGCACACAAATACTGACAGTCAACTCTGTACCCCATAAATATGTATAATCAAAAATACATAAATAAAAATAAAGATAATACCAGTTTATGAAGTTAAATAATTTTTAGTGTTTAGAGTGTTATCTGCTTGATAAAGTTTGGTAAATTATAAAAAAAGCTCTCAGCAAATCAGAATAGAAGGTAACCTCCTCAATCTAATAAAAAATATGAAAAAACCTACAGCTGACATGACAGTAGTAGTCAAATGTCGAATGTTTTTCTGAAAATTAGGAAAAATGCAGGGATGTACATTTTCAGCAATTACATCCAGCATTGAACTGGTGATCCTAGGCAGTGCAATGAAGCAGAAAAAAGAAATAAAAGGCACATATATAAGAAAGGGAGAAGCAAAACTCTTTGTTCACAGACAATCTGATTGTATGAGAAGAAAATCCTAAGAAATGTACATAACAATTACCAGACTAGTGAGTAAACTTAACAAGGTCACAGAACACAAAGCCTAAATGCAAATTTGAATGTATTCCTATAGAACAGTTAATGAGCAAATGGAAAATAAAATAAAAATACCATTTATAATAGTGTGAAAAACATAACATAAAGAGAAGTGTGTTTAATATGAAGTTTGAAAAAACCAACAAAGGCTGGAATTTAAAAAGATGTAAATTTATGGATTGGAAGACTCAATGCTAGTAAGATGTCAATTCTTTGAAAATTGAACTACAGATTCAACAAAATCCCAATTATAATCCCACCAGGTTTTTTGGTAAAAACTAAAAGGTTGATTCTAAAATTTATATGGAAAAGCAATGAAGAACAGTCAAAACTGTGCTGAAAAAGAATAGAAAGAATGTACAATTTATACTACCTAATTTCAAGACTACTGTGAAGTTACAGTAATTTAGAGAATGTGATTTTGATGAATTGATAGACAAGTTGATTACTGGATCAGAAAAGGGTTCAGAAATAGACAGAGGAGCTGTAAATTTTTGCTCACATAGAGGATCTATTAATTTTTGACCAAAATGCAAAGGTAATTTAATGGAGAAAGGATCATTTTTTCAACTATTGTGCTGGGCAAACTAGACATCAGTGTGAAAATACATGGACCTCAATTGCTACCTCATTCCATATGCAAAAACTAGTTCTAGATTACATTCAAGAATGGAAAACCTTCTAAAGGAAAACCAAGAATTCGTTTTGAAGCTGGGGGTAGATGATAGTTTTACAGAGAGAACATAAAAATCAATAACCATTAAAAAATGATAAATTAGAGTTCATCACAATTAAAACCTTTGCTCATCACAAGACACTGTTAAAGAAAATGAATAGACAAGGCTAAAATTAAACATCTGTGACTAGATTTGCAAAGTTTATGTAGGTATTTTTTAAAGGAGCTATATCCAGAAAATATCAACAATTTCAATAGCTTCAAGTTTTACTTCAATTTTAACTTAGATTAAAAAGATAAAGCTATCATTAGAAATGAGCAAACGATTTGAACAGTGATTTCAAGGAGAAAAATGCTCAAATGGTCAATAAACACATGAAAATGTGATCAAAATTACTCCTCGCAGAAATGCAAATCAAAAACCACAAAAAGACACCATTACAAACTCTGTAGAATGATTAAACTTTAAACCACTGGGAATACCAAATGTTGTCACAATTGGAACTCCACGACATGGAAGGACAGAAATGCAAATCAAAAACCACAACAAGACACCATTACAAACTCTGTAGAATGACTAAACTTTAAACCACTGGGAATACCAAATGTTGTCACAATTGGAACTCCACGACATGGAAGGGGGAAGAGGACAATGGTTAAACCATTTGGAAAACATTTTGATAGTTTCCTACAAAGAGAAAAATACACGTATCTAGGACCCAGCATTCTACTCTGGTATTTTCTCAAAACAAATGAAGTAAAAGATATTCATAAAAGTGTCTTTATGTTCATAGGCTTTTTATTAATAATAATCAGAAATCCCAAAGTCTATCAAGGGAAGGATGAATAAGAAATTTGTATCTAGGACCCAGCATTCTACTCTGGTATTTTCTCAAAACAAATGAAGTAAAAGATATTCATAAAAGTGTCTTTATGTTCATAGACTTTTTATTAATAATAATCAGAAATCCCAAAGTCTATCAAGGGAAGGATGAATAAGAAATTTGCAATATGTTCATAGAATGCTAATTATAGATAAAAAGGAACAAACTATTGATACAGACAATAACATAAGTTATTGTTATGAGTTATCTCAAAATTATGCTGAGCAAAAGAAGTCAGACAGAAAAGCATGCATTCTGTATAATTCCATTTATATTAATTCAAATTAGACAAAATTAATCCTTAGTGAAAAAAAAAATCAGAAAAGCAGTTGCTTTTGAGTGAGAAGGATTGACCGGGAAGGAGCATGAATTAATTTTATGAGGAGATGAAAATTTTCTACATTGTTTACATAGGTATATGCATATAGGAAAACAAATTAAATCATATACCTCAGATTTTGCATTTTACTGTATGTAAATGTTATTTTTAAAAAACTGTAAAAATAAAGATTGAACTCTTGTTAGATTTAGTTTTTGTTGTATCACGGGTAAGCAATTCTGAAACTACTTTTTGTATTTTCTAGACTTGAACAAATGAATGCAAATATTAAAAATAATGAGAGGCAGTTTCTCGCTGGAGTACAGAGTTATAAATATGAAAATATAGAATGTGTCTAGGGGTGCTGAATTGGAATTAGAGGTAGCAGTGTGAACTCATAGTTTTGTAGAAGTAAATATAGGCGTATGTGTGTGTGAGTGTGTGTGTAAAATATCTAAATCTTAATAGTGAGGATCTGAAAACAATAAGCACAGCCAATGCCGAACTCTTGATTTCCAAATACCCTCTCTTCTAAAATGTACCAGAACTCCTTGAATGAAAGAATGATTCCAGGGACGGGGCAGGAGAGGTAGGTAATGTTTCTGGAACTTCTGTGTCACAAAGTTAAGAAGGGCCCAAAGCATGAAGAAGGAAATATCACCAAAAGGACCCAGGAACCAGCTAAAAGGGGTTCTCTCTCTG
>NW_007736102.1:19193-19602 GCF_000696425.1 Galeopterus variegatus
CAGCAGGGCACCACATACAGGACTGGTTAATCTGGGTAAAGGTTATATGGGGATTCCATGTGCTATTCTTGCAACTTTTTTTGTAAGTCTGAAATTACAGAAAAATTTAAAAGAGAAAAAGAGTATCTATCTTATCCAGGATAAGTACAAAGAAAGGCACAGGTGTATGTTTCCTGGAGGGCTGTGGGGGGTGTTTGGTGTGGTTTGTGGCAGTGTAGCCGGGCAGGGTGACCCAAGACAGCTCTGCAGTGGACTCAGGACCATGAGGGCTGCGGAGAGCCTGAGCTGGGCTTGGCGTCTCCTAGAGAAGCTACACAAGCTGTGACTGCATGGCCTGAAATGGTGAGTCCCTGATCTCAGTATGTTTTCTTGGGAAAGATGGCATGGCTGGAAATTACTGGAAATTGTA
>NW_007736102.1:20404-25755 GCF_000696425.1 Galeopterus variegatus
GGCAGGAGAGGTAGGTAATGTTTCTGGAACTTCTGTGTCACAAAGTTAAGAAGGGCCCAAAGCATGAAGAAGGAAATATCACCAAAAGGACCCAGGAACCAGCTAAAAGGGGTTCTCTCTCTGTCCAAATCTAGGACAAATTAAGAATTGAAATAAATAATAATATTAATGGATTGCAATCCATTGACAAAAAATTCATGAGTCTATTCTGATGGAAATAATAAATGAACAAATAAACAAGCAAACAAATAGGGCAAAGGGAAACCTCCTTCCATCGGGATGCTGGCATAAACATAAAAGGGGTTTAGAGAGTCATCATTTAACGCTGAAACTACTAGGTGAGAGGTATATGAGGTACGGGATATTTACAAAGTCTCAAGGTATCTGCCCACAAATTATTTATTATTTACTAAGGGAAAGCAGTACCTTTACATGGGAGAAACCTGTCAGTTCCCTCTCGAACCAAGCAAAGTTACTGTCACCAACACTAGGACAAATTGATATCCTATGCCTCTTGATACTTTTCAATGAGAAGAACATAACGCTTCCGTGATATTCCTGGGAAAAATATATAATCAAAATGCAATAGTGAGGAGATACGAGACAAACCCAAACTGAGACAGATTCTGCACAGTAAGTATCAGGATGATATTCTTCAAAATATTAAGGACAAAACAGAAGTTGAGGAAGTGTACATGCAACGCCTGCTTTCCGTGAGATCCTGGACTAGGAAATGTGTATGGATAATGTGTACTGTGTAAACACGTCTGCATACTTGTATTTATGTATCTCCATAAAAGATAGTACTGGAACGATTGACAAATTTAGATATGCTGTGTGCATTAGAAAATGTACCATATCAGTATTAAATTAAATTTCCTGATTTTGATAATTGCACTTTCTGATGGAAGAGAATGTTCTTTTCTTTAGGAACCCAATGTTAAAGTGTGGGGAGGGTAATAAAAGGTCCTGATATTCCTAAATTTGAATGAAGAGAGGGAGAAAGAGAAGGGGAGGGGCACGGGCGGAGGGAGAGGGGAACAGGGCACCACATACAGGACTGTTTAATCTGGGTAAAGGTTATATGGGGATTCCATGTGCTATTCTTGCAACTTTTTTTGTAAGTCTGAAATTACAGAAAAATTTAAAAGAGAAAAAGAGTATCTATCTTATCCAGGATAAGTACAAAGAAAGGCACAGGTGTATGTTTCCTGGAGGGCTGTGGGGGGTGTTTGGTGTGGTTTGTGGCAGTGTAGCCGGGCAGGGTGACCAAAGACAGCTCTGCAGTGGACTCAGGACCATGAGGGCTGCGGAGAGCCTGAGCTGGGCTTGGCGTCTCCTAGAGAAGCTACACAAGCTGTGACTGCATGGCCTGAAATGGTGAGTCCCTGATCTCAGTATGTTTTCTTGGGAAAGATGGCATGGATGGAAATTACTGGAAATTGTATGGATCTTTTTTTTTTTTTGAGCAGAAGCTTTACTAAGTTAAAAATCAATTATATAGAGAAAGTGAGGGAAAGACCTTGCTATACAACTTTGACTAATTGGAAGGAAAATATATAGTTCTCTAAAAGCTTAACCATTTTAGAAGGGATCTGAGGTTCTAGAATCATCTTCAGAAGATGCCAGATAGTATAAAGAGTCATTAGGAGGGGCAGGGCTGGAAGCCACCAATGAAAAGCCAAGCAGGTGCAACTGTGTTCTTCTCAGGGAATAGATTGTAGAGAAAAAAGGAACAGAGAGGAGAAATCTAAATATCAGAACTAGGTGAACCAATTACTCACATTACAAGAAGGATAAAGTCCTATGAAAAAAGCTGAGTATTCATCCAATTACTAGTGGCTTTTGCAAGCAAAGCATTAGGCAGAGAGTAATCCCTGTAAGATGCTTCTGCTGAGGGGCAGCGTTTGCCTGAAAGGAGAACCTTTTACTGCTCTGCTCAGATTTCTTCACTTGCTCCTCCAACTCAGTGACCTTTGCTGCTGGTGGAGTCAAGGGCACATGCTTTGGGATGAGCACTTCCTTTTCCTATGCTCCTGCAGAAGACGAATACTTTCTGCCAAGGGACAGTTTTGGCTACTGCAGCCTCAATAGTAATTAATAACAATAAATGCCTTTATATCAAAGAGTGTTCATGTCTCCCCCATATACTGACTCCCTGATAAAATGACAGTGAGTGACCTGCAGGATTGATCCAGCTTCACACAAGCCTGCTAGCTAGTGAGCGAGACACCTGAGACTTTTATCTCTCTTCAGATATAATTTTGAATTCGCTCTCACTTTTACCTTAGCAACCTGTTAATTCTTGGGAGATTACATTTTTGACCAAATAGAAGCTTTATAGATTATAACTTTTAGGATAGTGCTTTATTAATAAAATTTACATAATTGTTTTTAAAAATATTGATATTATATGGAAGAGTTTGATGAGGTCTTGCATGGTTTTACTTGCATGGGATTTTTATAGAAGTTTTTTAGACCAAGCCTGATATTTCTTTCTGAGCAGGGAAGAACCCGCTGTAGATGTCCACACAGGTGTCACTCAGGAAGGATCCTCTGTGGTATATAATTGCTGCGGTGGAATAGAGCTCTTGCTTCTTTGGTGCTGATTTTACATATATGCTGTGATCGTAATTCATTTGTAAATGTTTGTCAACAGAGATTTGAACCCGCGTGGTGCTGGATCTGAGGAATAAAAAAGGACAAACTAGTAGAGCTGACTCATTCATGTGAAGAAAGAGTTTATTCATCTGTTTATTTATTTTACCTCAGTGACATCTTTAATTTTTACCCATATGACAAATGTTAAAATAATATTTCAGAAAATTATGCCACTTAAAGAACCTGTTTCAATTGTCACTTTATTGCAAGATGTTAAAATTAATTACAAATTTAAACTACAACTTGGCAATCTTTAGTCAGGCAGGAAGTTTTAATAGAAAAAAACTGCTTATTCAAAAGTGATCATGGAACACCTCAAGATACAGAGTAAGAAGTCGAGAAACATCCGACTGGCCAACAGATTTCATTCTCTCATTATGCAGAACTGAAACTTTTCATTTATAGGAAAGCTAAACTCCAGTATATAATAATACAGAAAGATTTTGTCACATAGACTAGTTTCCATTTAGTCATCAACTGTTTCCAGGTATCTCAATTGGGCATAAAAATCTGTTTATTTGGAAGAACAGCAGACAGAAGACAAATTGTGCTGCTACAGTAGCCATTTCTCTGTATATGTGTATGTGTATGAATCATAGTGTAATTTAGTTTTCCTTCATCCATTATCTTACCTATCTTTGGTTTCCCTCAAAAGTTTCTAACAAATTCAAGTGGAATATCAACTCATACATACAATATGAGGGGAGGATTACATGGACCATAAAAGTTGCTCATTTAATGAGCTCCATTTAAATGAGTTAAATTAATATACGTCAAGTGCAAGAGGATCTAGCACTTAATGAGTGTAAAGACTTATTATTATTACAAAAAAAAAGGAACAGTTTAAACAACTCAGGGCTTCTCTAAGAAAAAGAAATACTCCATGAATACGATTGTGTTATTGTGATTGTTAAAATTTACCCCTGGTTCTGAGTTAGGGATGGGAAAAACAGTAACTGTGAGGAAAGAAAGGGCTTAGAAAACATGCAAACAGGTGAAGAAAAATTTCCTTTGAAATTTTTCAAAATTGGAAAAAAAGAAGAAAGAAGCAGATGGTGGGGAAGATAGTGGATAAGAGACTTTCCCATGCCAGCCTTCAGGAGGCGCTGTTATGCCTTAAGAGCTAAGGTCCTATCCAAGGTGTGGTAGCTCTGGGCTAGCGGAGGAGAGTGTGGAGGTTAAAAAGGAATAGGCGTGGTGAGAAGCGGGAAAGGTCGGAAGTATTCACCTGGTAGCAACTATTAATAAGCCGTATGTCTGAAACTTGGGGGAGTGTTTGTAAACGGAAAGAGGAAACATGCAAAACATCTAAGGAGAGAGAAGTGTTCTATAAAATGTATCCCTAACGTAGTCTTCTTCTGATTGAAACAAAATGGGTAGAGTTTTTGGAAAGAAAACGTTGGTGTTGCTTTTTCTGATGTGTCACATGTTTGATCCGGCGTGTAGAGCTCTGTGAACAAAATAACACATGATCGAATTTATATGCTGACATGTCTAAGTTACACCGGCCAGCTCACCTCTCTCTGGCCTTCTGTTTCCAAGCCAATATTGCAAACACATTAGTACATAACTGCACAAAAAGGTTCTTATTTCTCTGTTGTCTTGGTACCTATTTACCTGTCCTGAAAGGAGGGACAGATAAGCCATTTTTAAAATCCATTTCAGGAGGGATTATAACAATTACCTATCCAGTCAGTCTGTGTCATTAAGTATAAATGAGTTTGTGATGAGAAAAGTCAAGGCTCCATTTTATTAGTCTTAATTTTGGTTTTTATTTTTAGATACCTAATTTGCTTTCACATTTGATGCCTTAGACAAATGCATAGTCAACTGCTGATCTCTCGGTTTTCCCTGCCGTGAGTGTAATTGGACACTCTCTTAGCAGTGGCACAACTGTTCACAGAGATACCACAAAGCAATGAAGACTGCTAGATTAAAAAGAAATCTTTAATATATTTGTGATTAACTGGCAACTATAATAAGGAATTGCAGAGGAATAGAAATAAACAGAAAAGGTTAACAAGGTAGGACACAGAGACGATTATTTGCATGGAAGGAAGAAAGGCAAAACAACCCCCATGCTTTCTATCTGACATCAACCTGTTTGATAAATAAGTAATGCGGAAAAAGGACTTCCACCCTCATATTTACACATTTCGTACTCTTCTAGCTGTGACCTTTGTACATGGCCACAAATCTGATGCTAAGAGCAAGGCTATGAATTATGTAAAACAAGAGATGATTCAGAGTATTTGTGTTAAAAATATGTAGCTTCCCTCTCTTTACTTCTGTCTTTTCTTCCCACAGAGTTTTGAGGATATGTTTTTTTAAATTTTCTTGACAACTTTACTCACTTATCACCCAAAAGATTGCTCAAAAGATGGTCCAAAAGAAGGTCATTCTGCCCAAAGGATAGCAGAGCTAATTATTAGAATAAAAACACTTCTGTCATTTTTATCTACCGTTGTTAACAACATAAGATAAACTTTAGGTGTGTATCTTTGAGGGAAAATGCTGGATAAATGTCAATCTAAAACAACACCATGTTGGCTCATTTCCAAAGGTACCTGTCAGGAAAGTGTCAGTAATTCTGAAAAGCCCTGGGACATGCCATTCTTGACTAGGTGTTTAATAAGAGAAGGTAGATAAGAAAATGACAAGCTATTAACCACAACTATAGAATCTGGGTG
>NW_007736102.1:25765-28421 GCF_000696425.1 Galeopterus variegatus
TTTTTTAAATTTTCTTGACAACTTTACTCACTTATCACCCAAAAGATTGCTCAAAAGATGGTCCAAAAGAAGGTCATTCTGCCCAAAGGATAGCAGAGCTAATTATTAGAATAAAAACACTTCTGTCATTTTTATCTACCGTTGTTAACAACATAAGATAAACTTTAGGTGTGTATCTTTGAGGGAAAATGCTGGATAAATGTCAATCTAAAACAACACCATGTTGGCTCATTTCCAAAGGTACCTGTCAGGAAAGTGTCAGTAATTCTGAAAAGCCCTGGGACATGCCATTCTTGACTAGGTGTTTAATAAGAGAAGGTAGATAAGAAAATGACAAGCTATTAACCACAACTATAGAATCTGGGTGATGGGCACAGAGTGATTTCTGGTAGCTGATTTCAATTATGTTAAAGGAAAGGAAAATAAGATCTAGCCAAAAATGCAAAAAAGGTGTAAAAGACACTGAAAAAAAGAGAAGTGGGAGTAAAATAGATATTACTGCTGTAAAATACAAGGCTTGGAAGTGACCCCACCAGCCACCTAAGTACTCCTAAGGACCTGCTTTTGAAGAAGGTAAGTATATAAGAAAAGTGCTTCTTGTGAAACTGAACCCGCTGTTTCCTTTAGCATTTAGTAGGGCAAGCGCTAAGTGTTATACACATGATCTTATATAATCCTTCTGATAACCTTGCGAGATATTTACAGATAAATAACCCGAACCACAAAGAATTGAAGTAACTTACTCCTGGTCAATTAGATTGAATTAGAATTCACACCCAGGCCCAAGCCAGAACCCGTAACCGATGTACCCATCACCTTCACGCGTGGTCTTCCAAGATAGCTTAGTTTCACAGCACGGCCCCAAATGATAAGGCTTTCTTTCCTATGACATAGCCATACATGTTGCGATTTAGGAAGACCATCTTTCTAGGGTTACAGGACTACTTCATTCTTGGAATAATCCCAACAATTATCTTTTGTCACTGTGCGGTCATTACTGTTTCTTTCTTTCCTTTTTTTTTTTTTGGTTTCTTTACCTAAAACCTTTGTTGTCAACATGGTTCTACTAGACTAGCTGGTATCCGATTCGTCTCTGCATCAGACTTTTATTATGCCTGTGACGCCTCATTGCCTCAGGCTGTCACCAGGTAGAAAACATCCCCTTGCCTGCAAAACTACATGGATTTGCACACATTAACTCCATGGCACTTTAAATGATCTGTCCGTTTCTGTGGCCTTTGAAACATGGCTCCGTTAGATTTGTGTAGGGGCCAAGCTTTGATTACGTACCTTGAAAGAGTAAAAACCTATAATTAAATCAAAATAAAACCTGGGAGTTTCTAAGTCTCTGTGGAGAAAACCACAAATCTATTCACTTGCTCCACTTAGTTTGAATCAGCTGGTAGTATTTATAGAAAGGTCAGTATTCTTACAAAATTGCCTATCAGGATCCTAAATCATGATTTCTAAAAAAAATATTTCAAATACTTTACGACCTACAAGAACAATGAGGGAATTTTAAAACATTAAGAACAAACCATTTATTAGAACGAAAATATTAGAGGGATATTGAGAATATTTTCCCCATATATTAACATCAAGCTCTTACAGCATAGCCAAAAAACATCAATATGAGTTATATTATATTGAACTTTCTTCTTTGCTTGTATAATTATAAATTACCTGGCAACACATAAATCAGAAATGTTCCCCATTTTAATACTGGCTGTGAAACTCCAGGTCTGGCAACCTCAGCAAAGGTCTCCAGGCCTTGATACAAAAGTTGACAGCAGGCGGTCTTTTGGTTCACCTGAGATAGAGTGTTTCTACTTTAATCTTGAACAGAATACTTTAACTTGGGGACTGTAAGCAAATGACTGAGAACTAAGCTAATAATGCAGGAAAAATATTTTGGGAGTTTCCACGTGGTAAACTCACTCACGTCTATCACTGCATTATGTGTATTTAGGTATAGTTCAATTTGATAACAGGCACCATGAAAGGATTGGTAAGCACACTCAATCACAAGGTCAGCAGCAAAGTCTCTAACCTGATCCTGGTCTTCATCCTCTCCTTTGATGATGTTACCAAATTAGTCATCTTCTGTGGTATGGTAATGACTTCAAAATAAACATGCTTTTTGATGAGTTTAACTACTAAATGGGGTTAACTGTCTGTGTTATGTTACATTATATGTTGTGTTGTATGTTACACAATGTTATTATCTTAGTCTGTTTTGGGCTGCTATAACAGAATACCTGAGGCAGGGTAATTTATAATAAACAGAAATTCATTGGCTCACAGTTCTGGAGGCTGGGAAGTCCAAGATTGAGGGGCCGGCATCTGGCGAAGGCCTTCATGCTGTGCCATTTCATGATGGAAGGCAGAGGGCAAGAGAAGGTGAGAGAAAGAGAGACAAGGGGGCCCAGATTTGTCCTTTGATAAGGAACCCACTCCTGCAATAACAAACCCACTCCTGCAAAAATTCCATGCATAATAAGCCCTCATCTCCTAATCACGTCTTAAAGGTCCCACCTCTAATACTTCGGAGTTCTGTATCTCTCTGAAGTCTATGATGGCCCCTCCACTAAACCAATGCTTTTTAAAAAATTGTTTTACAATATGTGTATGCATTGCTTTGCTGTTTTTTAAGCTT
>NW_007736102.1:29308-30963 GCF_000696425.1 Galeopterus variegatus
ACCGGTCATCCCTATATAGGATCCGAACCCACAGCAGGAGCGCTGCTGCGCTCCCAGCGCCACACTCTCCTGAGTGCGCCATGGGCTTGGCCCATCTATATAACTTTAAAAAATAATGCCGAATTGCTTTCCAAAGTGGCTATACCGATTTACATTCATACCAGCTGTGTATAAACATTTCAACTACCCCACATCCTTGCCACCACGTGGTATTTTTAAGACTTCTTAATTTTCTTTTTCTATGGTAAAAAAATGATTTTTTCTTCTGGGAATCCCTTGTCATATTGCTTGCCTGTTTTTCTATTGTTCTTTTCTTAGTGCTTTTTAAAGGAATTTTCATATACTCTGGTCACAAATTCTTGAGTATTTGTGATGGCGACTATCTTCTCCCAGTCGGTGGCGTGTGCCGCATGCTTGTCCTTAACGTCGCGGTGTGTTAAGCTGCACTGGACTCATTTTCCCTGTGCTCGTTTAGACGTCTGAGTCTCACCAGTTATATTTCTCTTTGTTTTTGTATCTCAAGGCCATGATATGTTTTTCATTAGCTACCTAACCAGCAGGGACTAGCCTCAGTCTACCCCCTGTTCTAGGAATTCTACCAGTGCCTTTATGTCAGTACATTTTCTGGACTTCTGTCTGGTCGCATCTTTCTTTGGGTCTTCTTACCCCAGGAGCTACCAACACAGCCTCAGACAGTCCAGCCACAGTCTCTGGTCTGCCCTGGCTCTCGAGGTGCCTGCAGAAGGTTGTCTTACACTGTGAGAGAGGCGGATGACTGCTTAAAGGTTTTCGAGTAGGGGGAAAAATTTCTATGATAATTACCCCCTGGAACATTATCCTCCAAGAAAGAACAGACCGTTTTTCTCTATAAATATGGTTTTTTTTTTTTTTTTGGTAATGACACTTAACAATACATAAAATTGTTCTTCTTTCAAGAAACAAAATGGTTGTGTTCCATAGCAAAAGCTGCCTCAAACATAAAACTGCTGCCTTCCTCCATAAAATGTGCTTTTCAGCACTTTTCCATCATTTAGCTCCTTCTTGCCTCATTGCGTGCAAGTTACATTTGTGCTTGAGATATTTGTCCTTACTTCTTCTGTACATATTTCTGCACTGCTTGGATGTCCTTTAAGTTAGTTCATTTTAAAATCTCTTTTTCGGTGGCTGGATTGTATCAGTTAAACTCATCTTACACACAAGACTGAAAGCATCACAGGTAGTTAAGCACTTAATAAAGGCTTCCTGATAGTGATGAAAATACTCTAAAATATTCATTAGCATTAGGTGTTCATAGGTTTCAAAAGTTCTTTATGCACCATGAATAAAATAAAAACAATAATTAGGTCTAAGAAATACTAGCCTTTTACAAGACTGGGAAAACTAACAAATTCATAGGCTTGCTCTCCACCAATCTGCGTTTCTGCTACCCCACGTTCCTTCATTTATCCCTTTGGCTACAAATGTCAACGTCAACTGCAGTTCCACACCTCTGAGCTGAGGCCTTTGTGATTTCTGTGTCTCATGGAAGCCCTATTCTGACTACAGACTTCAATTGGTACAGAGCTGTGATGGGCCACTCTGCCTGCGCATCACTGACAATCTCCCTCCTGCTCTGGGTTCTACCATTTGAGGTGACACCTGCGTGGGAGAAAGGG
>NW_007736102.1:31596-34011 GCF_000696425.1 Galeopterus variegatus
GACAATCTCCCTCCTGCTCTGGGTTCTACCATTTGAGGTGACACCTGCGTGGGAGAAAGGGCCAGTGGCTGAGAAGACACATGAGCAGGAGAAGCTGGCGGAGGGGCTCACCCACATCTCAAGAGATGAACAAATGGGTCTCTAGAGGCCCTAATGTCCCAGATGTGTCCCACTCTCCTGGTCGTATCCTTTTTGGAATTTCAACGTGTACTTTGATGTAATGTCAAAATCCTGGCAAGAGAACTGGTCCTAAAAGTTGGCCTGCTGAGGTGGTGGGATGACTGGCTTCGATTATATGCTCCACTCCAAAATCAGAGAGAGAGAGAGAGAGAGAGAGGCGGGCGGCAAAGAAACGAAGAAAGAACAAGTCCCTTATCATGAATGTAAGCGGGTGTCTGGAATTGCAGTCAGTGCCATTGCAGTCAGTGCCAGTCCCTTTCGTCTCAGATCCTGGCTGGTTTAAGAATGAAAACGTCACATGATGGTTGGTTGAATAACTCTTCATGCTGTTGTCATGTCATTGACACTTTAATATGGCAGAGGAATCAGGAAGAAGGTTTTGGTGGAAGGCAGAGAAAGAATCGGGGGCCTGGGCAGCAGAAGGAGAAAGAATCAGGGGCCTGGGCAGCCAGGGGCATGGTGAGCCAAGGAGGAGCGGAATGAAAGTGGCAAGATGTGGTCACCAATGCGTCCCCTCCTTCTCCATGTGCTGCACCTTGGAGAGACCATGGGGGCTGAATGTCCACACCTCCTCTTTTACCAGAACAACAGCAACTCCCATCTGCAGACTTTCAGGTGGTGGCTGCCTTGCTTTTCCCTGCCCTGCCATCTCTCTTTTCCCCACACACTTGTCACACCGCAGATGCACTGACAGTCACTAGAGATGAGGCTGCCTCATGGTGGCCTTTGGAGGTGGCAGACCTGGACCTGAGTACAAGCTTTGTCAATGGCAAGTTACAATGTGAGTATTGTTATTTTATAAACTTCTGCTGATTGAACAGGTGAGAAGTCATATGTCATGGTTTTAATCGAATTTCTTTGATTGCTAAAATGTGAACAGTCTATGAAAATGATTATTTGTCATTGCACATAAGTATGCCAAGCCCTGGTGTGCCCAGCCACTTAAAGGATGATGCTCGGGCCTGTCTCACAGGGGAGCTGAAGGAACTTCATATAGTTGCATGCATGTAGAATGCTCGGCACAAGGTTTGGCACAGAGAGAGACCCTGGGAAACATCAGCTATTGTTTGCATAATGCAGAAATCAAAAAGTGAAATAGACATAGTGAATGAAAGAGGACTTTTTTTTTTTAGTTATTTGAACTAGACACTGCCCTCAGATGCAGGATCCCTCTGGGTCACTAACCTATTTTGAGCCTGGACAAGTCTTTGTGGGTCTCCTCCAGTTTCTCATGTATACAATGAAGGGTTTTACCCTATAGTGTCCAAGGTCTATTCAACCTCTATCACACTCTGACCTCACTTCTCTCTCCTAAATATACACATCTGCTAAATGCACACAAACTGAAGAAAAATGTGACACAATATTGTAAAAGTGTCAATATCCTTTCCATGTTAAACTCTTAGGACATGGGCTTATGCTGAAGCACAAGCTCCAGGAGAGCAGGGATTTGTACTTGTTTTGTTCATTAATGTCTCCCCAGCACCTAAAACAGTGTATAGCACATAGTAGATGTCTGAGAAATATTTGCTAAATAAAAAATATTGATATCCCATATAAAAATAGGCGTTTCATAAAGGGGATGTGACCGACAATTATTTTCAAAGACTTTCTACATTTTAGTAATCAAAGAAACAAAGAAATATGATTTGTCACCTGTTAAATTGGCAGATGTTAAAAAAAAATAACAATACGTGCATCATTGCTAAATGATGGAGAAACGATCACTTTTACCCTGTTGCAGTACAGTCTTCCTGGAATTCAGTGTGGCGCTGTTTATCAAGAGGCTTAAAAATGTACACATGCTTGACCCAGCAATTCCACACCTGGAAAGGTATTTTAGGGAAAGAATTAAGGATATGCAAAGATTTAGCTACAAGAATGCTGCTTATATTACCAAAATTTGGGAAAAACCAAAATGTCTAACTATGGGCAATTTGGTAAATAAAAGATGGTATAGTCTTTTAATGAAATAATAATTAGCTATTAAACACATTACATATAGATATTTACTTTAAAAATACTCATAATAAATATAGTGGAAAGGCACATTATGGAATAGTATGTACAGTATAATTTCATATAAAAATCCATATAGATCTAAAAAATAAAATTCCCATAGCATATATACCCCAAAACTAACCTTGGTTATATCTGGGTAGTGGGGTTATACGTTTCTGTAATTTTCTTCTTTTTGATAACTTTCTCATTTTTTTCTGCAATGTCCATAAATTG
>NW_007736102.1:34391-35228 GCF_000696425.1 Galeopterus variegatus
ACAATAGGGACACGTGTGGGTAGAAGCAGGAGGATATTTATTTTGTGCTGCTCCAGGGTGGCTGAACTAAGGAACAGGAAAGTGAATTCAGCTCATCTAAGGAAGAACTCTCCAATAATTAAAGATGGGCATTAATAGGAGATGGCTGTGTAGTGAGTTTATAAATTCCTGTCCTTGGACATTGGAGCTCCTGGTTCTTGGGCTTTCATACTCTGGGTCTTCCATCAATGCTTTCCCCTTCTCCTTCCTCTCAGTTTTTAGGCCTTTGGCCGCAGACTGGGAATTATACCATCACCCCCCTGGTTCTCAGTCCTTCTGACTCAGACTGAATTATGCCACCAGCTTTCCTGGTTCTCCACCGTGCAGACAGCATGTCATGTGACTTCTCGGTCTCCATAATCACATGAGTCAATTCCTGTAATAAATCTCTTCTCTCTCTCTCTCTCTCTCTCTCTCTTTGTTTCTACATCTAGATCTAGATATGTTACATAGTTTCTGTTTCTCTGGAGAACGCTGACCAATACAATACAATACTCAATCCTATACCTCTGTCCCTTTTCCCAGAGCAACCACTTTACTTTAGAAGTTTTAACATACCTGCAGACAAAACTAGGCTTCAGCAGCACTTTCTTCCATAGACCCTCCCTGTAGGTCCTGGAGTCACCTCAGTGTTCCCTGAGGCAGGGGACCTTTCTCATAAGATGCTCGATGATCCACTTCCTTTTAATGAGACAGGCAGGTGTGAATGGAATTCACTTTTGGTCCACATAGTTCTTGTGGCTGTTTTCCAGCTAAACACATTATTGCCATTCTTTACTTCCTCCCACTTTCACAACT
>NW_007736102.1:36112-38770 GCF_000696425.1 Galeopterus variegatus
GTGGCTGTTTTCCAGCTAAACACATTATTGCCATTCTTTACTTCCTCCCACTTTCACAACTGCTGGCTTGAAATTCTCTCAGATTTCTGCCGTGCGAGTGCTGTGTGTTCATCTGATCACAGTTTCTTCGGTGGGACAGCTCGGCTGGATTCTGCTGTGAACTGGTGGCCTTTCTTTTACTCTGTGTGCAGTCCCAGCATCCTGGGCCACAGCACAGAAAGATATCAACCACAGCCAGAGGAGCCTGGGGGTACTTATTTCATAGCTAATGTTAGGAGGATAAACTTGTTTATAAATATTGAGGGATACTGATGTCCTCTTCCTGGGTACTCTAAAGAAAACTGCATAACTACCCTCTAGGTTTTTTATTTCATACTGATATCATGAAATTACTATGACAAATTCTTTTTAATACTGCTTATACCCACACTGTAAACTATAAAGAAAAAAAATGTCCAAAGAACACCTTTAAGAAGCATGAAGCCAAAAAGTAACTTACGAAATTTTAATTAAGTTGGGTGCCTATTTATGGTGCAACCATTCTTACTCTTATTTCCTTAACTGGTGTACTTTTGCAGTGTTATTTCTCTATGTTCTTGAAGCTTGTTCAGTGCACTCATATTTGTCCCTGGGATCAGCCATGTCATGTGCAATGATTTCTTGCATAATGTTATGTTCAGATACATGTGCAAGACATGCTTTTGTAATCTCAGTTGATTAGAAGATAGCTTTTTAGCAAGGGGGAGTGGTTAATATTCATGTCTACTCCTGAATACCAGTACCTGGTGTTGCAAAATACATCTAACTTTTTATTTCTTCATTCCCTTTCTCCAACCCGCATTGGAATGTAAATTTATGAGTGCAAGGACGTTGACTGTTTAATTCACTGCATTAAACATATTGCTTAGAAAAGTAGAATATCACGAACATGTCATGTTTATCACAAAAGCATAACAGTCAATTCACATTAGAAAATCTATTAATTTAATCCACCACGTTAGTGAATAAAAAAAGAAAAACCATGTGATTATCACATTAGATGCAGAAAGAACATTAGGTAAAATTTAACATACATTTATGGTAAAAGATTTCCAGCAAAGTAGGATAGGAAAGAATCTTCTTAACTTGATACAAGTCACCTAGAAGAAGAATAAAATGTAGCAAACATTATAAAACTTAAGGACAATCAATAAAACATAGAGAGATTATCTTTGTTCAAATATAAAGGGACTCAGTATCAACATGTTACTTATCTTCAATTGGTATTTAGATTCAATGTAATTGCAGTCAAAATTCCAACACACGTTTTCATATTTCAAAAGCAGAATCTAAAGTTTATAGGGAAGAGCAAAAGAGCCAATAACAGCAAAAATTTCCTTTAAGAAGAAAAAGGTAAGGAAATGTGTCTTAATAGATATCAAAACTATATACGAGGTTATGGTAATTAAAACAATGAGGTATTTATGCAGGGAAAACAGAACCACTTGTATAAGGAAACAACATGATATGGAAGTGAAGCTGCAGATGATTGACAGAAGNATATACGAGGTTATGGTAATTAAAACAATGAGGTATTTATGCAGGGAAAACAGAACCACTTGTATAAGGAAACAACATGATATGGAAGTGAAGCTGCAGATGATTGACAGAAGGTGATCATCTCATAGACAGTGCTGGGACAATTTATCAGTCCTAAGAAAACAAACAAAATTGGATCCTTCCTTACAATATACCTAGAGTTAAATTTCAGAAGGATTAAATATCTACACATGAAAAACAAAATATTAAAAGTTTAAAATATAATATAGAATCATATCTTTTTATTCTTGAGATAGAGATTTCTTAAACCAAATGTAAAAAAGCAGTGTCCACAAAAGATTGATAAATTAAATTTTGTTAAAATTAAGAATGTTTTTACAGATACGTAACTGTCAAAGGTAGTATCCAAAATTCCTGATTTCTAAAAATTATTTTAAAAAATACATATATGAAACAATTGTTTAAAATAGAAGAAGGATCTAAAAAGGCATTTTGGAGGACAGAAAATGCAAATGTTTAATAAGTTTATATAAAAATGCTCCATCTCATTAGCAATCATAGAAATAGAATGAAATAAAAAAAATGTAATGCCGACTAGATTGGCAAAAGTTTGAAACTGTGACAATCCCAAGGGGATATTGGGCAAGGGGACCTCTTATCCTCTCCTGATGGGAATTTAAACTGGTCCAACTGCTTTAGAAGACAATTTATCATTGTCTTGCAATGATACACAGGTATCTGCTTCATGTAGCAGAGGCCATCAGTGCCCTCCTGTCATTCCCTGGGCCAACCCTGGAGGTGAACTGAAGGTTAGCTGAGCAGGCTGCATACACGCTGATGGCTTCTCACGCATCTGTCAGGATTAGCTCAACCTGTGCTTGGGTCAGGTTGTAAGTGCAAATGTGTTAATTCCCCCAAGAACGACCCTGAGGTTGAGTGTTAGGAAGTGGTGGATAAATAGCTCATCTTTCTCACCCCTGGAGGGACAATTCAGAGGTAGGTAACAGTCTTGTGAAGGTTCCCAATGGATTTGGTCCCAGTTGCCCACACAGTAACCTCTTGTTAATATAGTGTTTACTGGCATTCCTTCCTTCTCTGCTTCATTTCCTCACTCCCTCA
>NW_007736102.1:38850-41296 GCF_000696425.1 Galeopterus variegatus
GGATCTAAAAAGGCATTTTGGAGGACAGAAAATGCAAATGTTTAATAAGTTTATATAAAAATGCTCCATCTCATTAGCAATCATAGAAATAGAATGAAATTTTTAAAAATGTAATACCGACTAGATTGGCAAAAGTTTGAAACTATGACAATCCCAAGGGGATATTGGGCAAGGGGACCTCTTATCCTCTACTGATGGGAATTTAAACTGGTCCAACTGCTTTAGAAGGCAATTTATCATTGTCTTGCAACGATACACAGGTATCTGCTTCATGTAGCAGAGGCCATCAGTGCCCTCCTGTCATTCCCTGGGCCAACCCTGGAGGTGAACTGAAGGTTAGCTGAGCAGGCTGCATACATGCTGATGGCTTCTCACGCATCTGTCAGGATTAGCTCAACCTGTGCTTGGGTCAGGTTGGAAGTGCAAATGTGTTAATTCCCCCAAGAACGACCCTGAGGTTGAGTGTTAGGAAGTGGTGGATAAATAGCTCATCTTTCTCACCCCCGGAGGGACAATTCAGAGGTAGGTAACAGTCTTGTGAAGGTTCCCAATGGAATTGGTCCCAGTTGCCCACACAGTAACCGCTTGTTAATATAGTGTTTACTGGCATTCCTTCCTTCTCTGCTTCATTTCCTCACTCCCTCACTGTGCTTCCTGGAATAGCCTCCCAAATAAACTCATGCACCCAAATTCCCAGTCTTAGGATCTGGATTTGGTGGGATCAAAACTAAAACTACCAGCAGATCTACTCCCAGATAAATACCTTAGAGAAATTCTTGCATGATTGCACTGAGAGAAAATTATGACACTGTTTACAGAAGCATGTGATAAGAAAAAAATCTAGGACAAACTAAATGCCCATTAATGGAAGAATGGATAGATTGTGGTTTAGTCATTTCATGCAATACTGTACATGAGTAAAAACCTGTGATCTACAGATGTATTTGTTGACCTCAATAAATCTTAGAAACATACTGTTGAGTGGAAAAGATGCTAAGAATACACACAGTATTTTTATTGAATTCAAAAGCAAGTAGACTGAACAATATACTGGCAAGGGTTTATAAATATACGTAGTGAACTTTTAAAGAGCAGGCAAATGATAAGCAAAATTAAGGTCAGCAATCACCTCTGAGAAGGAGGCAGGGGGATGGGAGGAGGAAGGAGCCCATGAAACCTACAATGCATTGGTTACATTGTATTTCATAAGTTAGGGGGTAGGTTCATGCCTGCTTCTTTTAATATCATGCCTCATGGCTCATGTGTTTATTAATAAAAAAATGGAAAAAAAAATGATATATCTCAGATACAATAAAACATTTATTAAATCTCATGTTTTATTTTGTGGAAAGTATGTGATACCATGTAGTACAATCTGTCAATTAGTTGAGAGAGATGATTATTATACCCAAAGGCTTTATGGGTTTTCCAGTTCATGTTTTGTGTGTTGCAAAATCTGTAAGATTTTTGAATATTCCTTCATAGGGAAAATTTGCTTTAAAGATTTTCACTGTTTTTCCAGGTTTCTTTGAATAGAGCTTTAATATGATAACTTAGACCCACCCCCCAGATCAATAGCTGACATACCCCATAGATGTTCTAATAAGTGCTAGTATGTCCAAGTAAGTGATAATACATTTTTATTTCTAATAATGCTTAGTCCCATATGATCCTAACTCACCTTTGTCATGCTTAGAACTTGTGGAATCTTCATAGTGGTAAGGGATGTGACATTACACACTGTGAGGATTACTAAAATTATGAGGAACAAAATAACTTACACAAGAAATGTGCAACTTGACACTAAAATTTTTCTACTTAAAAGTATATGGTGTCAAAATAAGTATTTATATACTTTATATAAATACTTTACATACTTTATGAAGTATATAAATAGTTTATATACTTTTATTTATACTTTATATAAATACTTTTTTATATATAGCTTTAAATCACTATTTTTTTTATCATGGTTATAGATTATTGAGTCCTATTTAATTAAAAGACTGGCTTAACTTTCTAAGTCTAAATTGATTTTAAAATCTGCAATTCTATATATATATATATATGATGAAAATGAAACTCAATCCAGTATCCAAAAGTAAAGTGGCCAAAGTTACATGGATAGATATGTCAAGGAAAGACAGGATGTGATATCTTGTTCCATAATACTATCACCAATTACAAGAAAACCATTGAGCAAGGCAGTGAAATAAATAAAAATACCTATTTTGTAGTATGTATCTTACAATGATAACAAGTGCATAAAATATAAAGAAATATAGCCTTAAAATTGACCTGAATTTTGCTTGTTATCATTTTCCTGCTTTATAAAAGTTCACTACATATATTTATAAACCCTTGCTAGGATATTGTTCAGTCTAGTTGCTTTTGAATTTACTAACTTCCTTGTTTCTATAACTAGATTTGCAAATAATTAATTTAA
>NW_007736102.1:41622-52167 GCF_000696425.1 Galeopterus variegatus
GGATGCAACATGAACACATGACCAGTGTCTGCAAACATAGAGATGTGTGTCCACTTTGAGAAGTGCTCACACAGGGCTGTGGATTTCATTGAATGGATCAGAAAATCTTTTCCTTTGTATTCCAGATGCACACTGTCTTCATTTTTGTCTGAGAAAGAGAGAGGGGAGGTTTGGATTTGGTATTTCTTTTCTACCATGTTTACGAACTTTCAAAAAGAGACTTTTGATGTTAGAGAAAAAAGACAAAACAAAGAGAGAAAATTGCTTTGAGGTAGGAAAATCCTTTGTTTGACATGTCATATCTGTGCTAAGTGATGAAAAGTTTAGAAAATGGTGAGAAAGATGACTTTTTCTGCCTACTTACATTATGCCAGGTATTGTAAGACAATGCCGAAATTTCTTCTCCCTTTCTAAATCCCTTTTGTAAAAATCTGAATCCTGAAGCAACATGATATTACTAAGATTGCTTCACATTCACATAAAACTTTATCATTTATTAAGCAGCCCTTGTCTAGCGAGAAGGAAACTAACATGTATTATATGCTGACTACGTGCAGTTCAGAAGCACAGAGGTTTCATACATTAAAAATCTTACTCATGATATATTTAAGAGGTGGTTATTATTTCTGCCATATTTTGGATGAGAAAACAAAGATGTTAGAAAATGTGAGTAGATTGTTTAGAGTCACAACCAGGCATTGTGGAAGCTGGGTTTCAAATTCAGAGCTTCTCCCTCTGCTGACTGGCCTCTTTTCTGCGTGGGCTGATGCTAAGCCATGAGGGAGCTATCAAGATGCCTAACATCTGCAACTTATAAAAGGCAACACTGCAGGGTTTTGTTTTCCAAGTCTCTGTGTTTGACATCAAAAGCACCCAAGAACCTTGACTTACTCTGTTCCATGCATACCTACAGTAAAGGCATTCATAAAAATAGCAATTGTGATTTTTAAGAAGGAAATGTCCTTTATTTTCAATTATTTTGCAGATGAGATTCCTGTCTCTTTGGGTAACAACATAGACTTATAATAAACCTGTTCCAACCAGTTAAAAGCCCACAACTGTAGAAACAGAGACTTCAGAGACTTGGCCCCAAAGAGAAACACCCACAATAAAATAAAATAAATGAACAGAGCCTATCACTGCAAAATTAAATAATTTGAGAAAAATGGAATTCAGAGTTTGTAAGTGAAACAAGTCAGACACAGAAAGAGAAATACCACATGTTCTCACTTATTCATGGGAGCTAAAAATTAATAAATAAATAAACACACAAACAAATAAAGGTTGCGGAGAAGAAGACAGAACAACCACAAAAATTCCTTGAACTATTTAAGTCAAGTGAACAGATACGATGTGGGGGGGGGGGGGGGGGGGAAGGAACTGGTAAAAGGGCATGAAAATCAAGTACAATGTATTTTGAGAACTAAAATAAAATAAAATAAAATTTAATAAATAATTAGCACCTGAAAACTAATGAGTCCAGAAAAATAAAGAACATGGCTTTGCTATTTCAGGAATTGTGCCTCCCACCTTGGTGGTGAATTCTTTTGCAAACTCACACTGTAGCTCCTCCATACTCTCAAATATTAACTACAGTAAGCTTTGAGAACATGCTCACCACTTGCCCAACCACTATCCATACTTGACTTAATTTGGCACAATTCAAAGACTATTTCCTATACAAAAATAGCAAAAAAGGAAAAATATTTCTTTTCAAAAGACTATGCCACTAAAACATGGCATGTTGGAGTAATCCTGCCACAAACAATGTGTACCTGTTTCTAGGATGCACTTAGTTTTCCCAGTTAGTAATACTGATTCTTTTCTCTTTATCCATTTGGATAACGTTTCTAGGAAGAAACTTGACCGTAAGTCTAAAAATATCCCCTTCCACATCTCCCTGAATTTAACATCAGGATATACAAGACTGCAGTATAAAATTCAAGTTCATCTAAGTACTTGAATGTTACCTACTCTGTCAAGTATGCACCACATTTTGAAAGAAACAACTGATATACTTCTTTGCTCCTGTGTTTGATGAGCCGTACTTTGACTGAAGAAGATGGAGTGGGATGAAATGATGAAAGACAGGAACCACAGAGGCTGAAAAGTGACCTAGAAATCTTAATTTTAGCAATCATAGCTGTGGCTGAATTCAAGTTTACAGCAGCAGGAGTGAAATTATAGTACAAATTACCATGGTAGGCCAGAGAAATTATTCTCTGCTGCATGGTTATTAAGTGATAGATAAATAAATAACACTGTAGGACTGATTGACAAAATATAAGTGACCTAAAAGCTAAAAGGGGCACCATGCAAATAGTACTGTGTAATCACTAGGCATTTTAAAACTGAAATGAGATTTGTCACAGTGGAGAAATGTTAAAAAGATATCTGCTAGAGCCATCATGAAAGTCATTCATAGGAGTCCTTAATCCCAAGGAACTTGCAACCTAATCGCCACATATTGGTGTTTATTTTTATTTTTGAAGAAGACTGCTAACAAACAACTCAGGGTGAATAGAGTGTGTTTTCAAATACTGTACTTCATCAATTTTAAGAGGCTTTTCTTTTTTCTTCACATTTTAACATCTGTGATATCTACTGATTTCTTCAATTTGATAAAATGTGGTAGTAATGACAGACATACATGGGTTCTTCTCTCTTGCTGGAAAGTATGGACAAACTACTTAGCATTAAACATAAAATTTACACCATCAAAGACAGTGTGTTCACACGATGTACTTGGCATTAACCTCTGTATTACTTCATTTTCCATTGCTGATAACACAATAGCTGAAACCAGGTAATTTATAAAGAAACAAAATTTATTTCTTACAGTTCTGGAGGTTGGGAAAACCACGGTCCAGGGGTCACATCTGGGCAGGGACTTCTTCTGCTCAGGCAATCACATGGTTAGAAGGGCAAGAGCGCTTTCATGTGCTCTCCTTATAAAGCCACCAGTCTACCCCCATGATAACCCATTGAACCCATTACTCCATGAATGGATTAATCTGTTCATGGGGGCACAGTCCTCATGATCCAATCACCTCTTAAAGGCACCACCTTTCAAATATCGTAATCAGATTTGAAGAACACTTGATGGGGATCAAGTTTCCAATACATGAACTTTTGGGGACACATTTAATCCACAGCAACCTCCATGGGCTTTGTAGGCTGACAGAACTCCTTGGCCCCAAACGACCTTGGAATGCAATGAAATGACAAGTTGTGGTAGGAAATGAGACTCATATTCATTTTTTTAAATGCTGCCCCACTGGGTTGTGAGGATAAACCCTTGAAAAAGCAGCCAGTCTGTGCCATTGAACAATCTGTGTTAGCTTTTTAAATTTGCCCAGTCTCAATACTATCCAATAATACTAAGTCTTTTTCACATAGATGATCTGGCTTCTGAATTTTACCAATGCATATTTGACTAAGTTCATTGATAAACAAGCATTTGGGTACTTGGAAGATGCGATATCATCTGCTATCTCTGTTCTCCCAAAGCTAAAGTCAGATAGAGGCACAAGACAGACCCACATGTATTCAAAAGTACAGAATATTTACAAAGGTACAATTAAGACTTCTACAGCACATGCAACAAAAGCAAAAACTGGCAAATGGGACTACATCATACTAAAAGGCTTCTGCACAGAGAAGTAAACAATCAACACAGTGAAGAGGTAAACTGCAGAATGAGAGAAAATATTTGCAAACCATTCCTTCAACAAAGGATTAATATCCAGAATATACAAGGACCTCAAACAATTCAATAGCAAACAACTACAGCAACAACAAATAATCTAATTAAAAATGGGCAAATAAACAGACATTTCACAAAAGAAGACATACAAATGGCCAACAGAAATATGAAAAATACTCAACATCACTAGTATCAGGGAAATGCAAATCAAAACCATCATGAGATATCATCTCACCCCAGCTAGACTGGCTATAATCAAAAAGACAAAAAATAATAAATGCTGGCGAAGATGCAGAGAAAAAGAAACTCTTATAAATGTTGGTGGGAATAATACAGCCATTATGGAAAAACAATATGTCCTCAAAAAACTAAAAATAGAACTACCATATGATCCAGCCATTTCACTACTGGGTATTTATCCAAAGAAAAGGAAATCAGTAAGTCAAAGAAATGCCCCCATCCTCGTGTTTATTGCAGCACTATTTACCATAGCCAAGGTATGGAACCAACATAAGTGTCCACCAGCAGATGAATGGGTAAAGAAAATAAATGTAGTATATACACACAGTGGAATACTACTCAGCCTTAAAAAGAATGAAATCCTGTCATTCACAGCAACATGGATGAGTCTGGAAGACATTATGTTAAGTGAAATAAGTCAGGCACAGAAAGATAAATACTGCATGTTCTCACTCATATTTGGGAGCTAAAAAAGTGAGCTCATGGAAGTAGAGAGAAGAATTGAAGTTACCAGAGGCAGGGAAGGGTGCGGGAGGGGGATAGGGAGAGGTTGGTTATTGGATACAGAATTTCATCTAGATAGGAAGAATGAGTTCTAGTGGTGTACAGTAGTGCTAGGTGTCTATAATTAACTATAATTATTGCGTATTTTCAAATAGCTAGAAGAGAGGAGTTTAAATGTTCTCATCATAAAGAAATAATAAATGTTTGTGATGGATATGCTAATTAGCCCAATTTGATCACCACACAGTGTATAATATGTATCAAAATATTACTCTGTACCCCATAAATATGTATGATTATTGCATGTCAGTTAAAAAATAAAAATTTTTTTAAAGAAGTGATGGATCAAAAATTAATCCTTTGGCCTGTAGAATGGGGACATTTAATAAAGTCGAGCTTCTGTAATGGCTTCCTCTGAGAGCTAAAACATTCACTTATGATGCAAGTTTTGAGGTTTATATCTTAAGGCTTTGCCCCCCCAGAATCAGGAGCAGCAGCAAATAGTTCATTAATCTGTCAGAACAGGGAGGTTCCAAACAGTCAAAATTACCAGTTGTACCAACTACAACAAGATATCAACCTTGTATTTAAAAAAATATCTGATGGTCAAGGCAGGCATCAAATCATATTTGTAGTGTCGTCTTTTTTAACTACAGACTGCAGATTATCTTCCATAATCTAGTCTAGTTTTCCTTTCCCTGCTCCCCAAGGACAAGCACATTTTCCAGATGTCTGGCCTAAGCAATAGGCCTAAGGTCACGCCGAGGCACTAGGAGAGCAGGGTGAGAACGAGGCAGAGCTCCTGACTGCAGGTCCAATACTGTGGATTATGATATCAATTTGGGATCCGGAAATGCGCACCAGTTTTGTCCAGATGCAAAAACATGAAATATTTGAGCATTTTGTGTGTTTGCTCTCTTTGCACTGCTTCTCGTATAATCAAGAATAGATTTGAATAATTTGTAACTTTTGGCCTGACTTTAAGTCCCTTCTATTATTTTCTATTATTTACTAACAAATTGTCTTCTCAAAAAAATGTTTAAACGCATTTTCTTGGAACTTTATAGCTCATTATTAGTGTCAACTTCTCTCTCTCTCCAGGAAAATGTTCAATTTGGTATTGGGAATGACACCATTTACTGCAAGTTCAGAAAACCCATAATGACAGATAATGCTTTAGAGGACAGCCCTGGAGCAGCATTTGGCCTGTGGAGAGTTTGTATCTGACATTTGACAGGGGCTGGACTGCACACATTTTTGGCTTTGAAATACTGTAATAAACTTGCTTATTTAATGTTAAAATCAGGATTATAGAAAAAAATACTAGTTTTGAATCAGATGTTAAGACCAAGTCTCAGTAAAAATTAGGAACTAGGTGAAGATTATCTTGGTTTCTGCTTATTGCTAATTCATGTTTTGAATTTCCTTCTTTCTTGCTTTCTAGTAACCCCCTTCCTATGGAATGCCCAATGCCTTCATTCTTTCTGTAATTAATCTAGTCTCCCACTGAATTGAGCAAGACCTTCGCCTGTAACACTGTTTAGAAACCCTTTGCCCCATTCTTTCAAAGTTCTGATTTTCTGCTAGCTAACTGGACAAATTCATCAGTGCTATTCACCAAATAACACAGCATCTACTAAGAGACGTGCTCTTTTACCTGATAGTTGCCCTTTTACCCAGAGTCTACCTAGCTGTCACATTTTAAGTCTGAGTCCACAGAGTCAATGTTTACAGGACTGCTGATTTCTGTCAAGTGCAAACTGCTTCCCTGAAGATGACTCTGTAGGACCCAGGCATTTGCCTTAGGAAGTGGCTTCAATGAAGCATCTTCATGGTATCTTTTAAGTCTGTAAGTACCATGACAGTGGGCCATGGGACATTTTGGAGTCCTCTAACCCACCATGTAAGCATGATAATGAGACTGGTAAGATAAAGGAAAGTTGTTGTTCCAGAAAAACCACAAAGATTCAAATTGCACCAGGCTTATTTCATTGGTTTCAGTAAGTCTATTTTCTGCACTTTCCAAATATTTCCCTTTCAAATACTTTGTTTCACAATCTCTACAAGTTATGCAAATGCCCAGAAAATAGAACATTCTTAGCATCCATCTACCAGTTCCAGACTGGCATCTGAAAGTTTATTTATTTATTTATTTATTTATTTATTTATTTGTATATCAAAGCAATACATGCATATAGTTTTAAAAAGAAAGAAAGAAAACACATAGAAGTAAAGTATTATAACGAATGTATTCTCTGCTCCACCCTTCCCCAATCTCACTTGCTAGAAACATGTTTCTAATATTGTTTGCTATTTCATAATCTATTCATTTTAGATATTACTAATAATTTCTTATTTTAAGAGAAGAGGGAAAAACTCCTCTCTCTTCAATTACCGGCATTCTTCCTCTAAAAAATTACCATCATTTTTGGTTGAAACATTGTTAAAGATTTGATTTATTTTGACCTTGAAACATCACATATTGTTGAGCCATCTAGTGTCCTGCTTTCCATGCTGTGTAACTATTATACTTGTCCTTTTCCCCCTGGTCCTTTGGGTTCCATCTCCCTGTCCCTGTGCTGCTTCTTACCCTCCTCTCTCTCTTCTGACTTCTTTATACTCTGGAATTAGCAATGCTTTGGTTTTTATTTGCTTAGTTTTCTATATATCTATTGGAATATTTTCCCAATATATTTGTCAAATGACTATTAATAATTTTTCTCTGAATATTCCTTTTAACAGCCTTGTTTCTCATGTAATGGACAAATACAGCAATACCTCAGTGCTCCAGGGGGCTCCCCCTGACGCCCGCAGATACCCGAATCTGTGGATGCTCAAGTCCCTGATTGCATGTAACTGATGCACGGCCTCCCATATACTTTAAATCACATCTAGATTACTTATAATACCGAATACAATGTAAATGCTATGTAAATAGTTGTTATACTGTATTATTTTTAAAATTTGTATTATTTTTATTGTAGTATTGTTATTTTTTTTGCCAAATATTTTTGATCCGTGGTTGGTTGAATCCGTAGATATGGAACTTGCAGATAAGGAGGGCTGACTGTCTTCTCTTTTCTTTCAGTACTAATGAGTGTATTTGAAGTTTTCTTCTGCTCCCCAGATTGTCCTTGTTTTTTGAGTCCTTTATAGTGATTGTTTATTTTGGTGTCTATCTTCCATGTTGGAGGCTTTCCTATAATCTTGGCTGCCATTCAGATTAAAGTTTATGGCACTAAGAAGATAACTGGAATAGCCCATTTGCATGGACAGAGCTTGTTATCAGTGAGCTATGCTCTAGAGTGATAAAAACATAAGCTGGCACATAGGCATGCAAATGTCAATTTCTTTGGGTCTACTCTGCAACAATTCAGTTTTCCCAGAGAAGGGTTCCTGCCACCCAGTATGAAAACCCCAACCCTACAGGACTGGATGTTCCCAAATTCAGACTCCCACTAAATCAATTTTTCCAGAGTTATAGTCTGCTGCAGGGTTTAGGGCATGTTTGTCACCGGCTCTGTGGAGGAGGAGAGGTTGTCTGGCTATGTGATCATTCCTTACATAGACATTCAGTCAATCCCTCTATATACAGCCTTTCGTCTCCCACCACTTTCTGGTTCACCTGGTTCTCCCCACACTCCAGCCTCTCTGTGGCTCTGTGGAGTGGATTGCCTTGCTGTTTTTCTCTGCAGAAATGCAAGGTGCATGGTTTTTGTTCTGCTATGTTGATTGCTAATCCTCACCTGGCTTTCTGTCCTCTCAAAATTTGGTAATACCTCTTAATGACTCTTGTTCTCTTTACCAATTCTCTGTCCTTGAGGGTAAAACAAATTCTTTTTTTTTTACAAGAAGAAAATTCTCTATGTACTATTTTAGTGCAATTCCATGGAAGAGCATGTATGAAGACTTGGGTTCAACTGACCATCTTTTACTGGCAGTCCCAGCATGTATATTTAATTGCCAAGAGAGTCTGAAGTGGAATCTATTTATTTCATGATCTAATCACAGGATTATAGTAACTTGTGTGATAGTTAGCAATGGATAACTTACTGTGTTGTAATATATTGTGCAAGATTATAAATTGTATTGTATGTTTGGGGTATCTTCCATCTGATTTTTATATTTATAATAAGAACTAAAGTAAGAGTTAGAGAACGTTAGTGATTAATTTCAAAATAAAATTTTTCAATTACTCATATTTTGGATTTGGGAATCATTTTAATTTAAAAATACTCTGAAATCACAAGACAGTCTATTTAAAAGAAAAAAATAGGTTTTCAGCTACAAGTTCTACCTGATGTGAAAAATAATCATCTCTAGCACTGTACAACTAAAAATTATAGAAATAAACAGGAAATAGGAAATAAATGCAGTTTGTTTATAAATAAAGCAAGTAAAGGAGATTTTGTGGAAAATATAAAATGCTTACTGACATTCATAACTAATTTCAAATTTTGAATTTATCAAAGCAGTTTCATTGTTCTCACATTGATTTTATACATAGAAAATGTTAAAAATTTGAACATAAAAGTAAGTAAAATAGCACTTTAATCTGTCTTATAAGATGGGTTTCTACATGAACGTTCTGGTTGGAAAAAAATGTTTCTTAGCCAACGAGAGAGAGAGAGAGAGAGAAATTTGCAAACTAGATCATGATCTTTAAGTTCCTTTCCAGCTCTACAATTTTATCATTGTAGGTCTCTTAAATTACTCTGTTTCACTTCGTCTGTAAAATTGCAATAATAATACCTGTTCTCACGGATTTATGAGTATCAAATTAGGTACTGTATGAGGAACTATAAATTCCTTTAGATATGTAATTTATTATTACTAATCAAATCTGTGGAAATAAGAAAAGTAAAAAGTCCATGAAATTATCATACAACTTGCAATTTTCTCTTTCCACTATTAACATTTATATACAGACTTGTCCCTGTATGTCTTCTTGTGTTCTTTAATCTTAACCTAAACAGTAATGTAGATTTAGTCACATGGTCAAACCACGTTTGCTGTTAAAGCTGTCTCCCACAGAAGCAGCTCATGAGAAATAATTATGCAGTTGTTAAATTTCTAACAGTAGTGCCATTCTTTTGCCAGAAGATTTTAGAGAGGACTGAACCCAGAAGCTGGATGTCTTCTGTTGTTGCAGCTGAGCACTTTCATATCACGTGTATAGGGGCATGCTAAGGATATAGTCATGCATGTCTGCCAGAAATGTTTAGGAAATGCAGCTTCCAATTTCCTTCCAATCTAGTTTTTTAGCTATTATCTATACCCTCAAAAACTCCTCTGTCAAGGGGTCTTCATTCAGGGAGTTTTTATGGTCATTAATGAATCCACCAAAAATTCTGAGCATATACGACCTCATTTTATATTTTCTTTGTAGTTTCTTATGCCCCCAAAAGTGGTGATAGAACTTTTGTTTTATTAGTATCTAGAGGTGATTTGCTAGAGAAAAAAAATCTGTATGGAAAATCTTCCTTCATTTTTTGAAGTCCAATAAAATTTAACACAAATCTATGGGAGCTGTTGACTTCTCACTATGAATACATACACTATATAACAACAACAAAAATAGCTGCCCCAGTGTCACAGCAGTCCAAACCCTGTTATCCAGTTCTGAAAGAATGTCCCACGTTATAATCATATTACTGTCAGGTGGATGTTCATTAAGGATCGCTCTGGCGTGGTGATGTTTCCCCTCAATCTGTTTCTATCCTACCATCGTCCAGCTCTTCCTTCCTCCGTGGGCATCGAGGTGTGTTTACTCTGCGATGTCTAATGACAGGAAGATTGGACCTTCCCTTAATTGCTGGTGACATGTCAAGTAGGAGATACGAGTGAACAGTCTTCAGTGAACTGTGAACCTTAGGAGCTAACGAAACTATTTATAATGGAACTATATCAAATAAATACAGCAGCTGTAGCTGGCATTTTTTTTTAAAAAATGAAATTTTTGACTAATGTAGGCTGCCTTCTTTTCAAAAAACTAGGCTGGACAAATTTCAGCACATGTGTCACAGAATAAGAACACTAGACTCCATTAGTAGTCTCTTGATGTCTGTTTTACACAGCATGTATGCACTGGCTTC
>NW_007736102.1:53167-56471 GCF_000696425.1 Galeopterus variegatus
CGATGCTATCCAGTTCTGAAAGAATGTCCCACGTTATCATCATATTACTGTCAGGAGGATGTTCATTAAGGATCGCTCTGGCGTGGTGATGTTTCCCCTCAATCTGTTTCTATCCTACCATCGTCCAGCTCTTCCTTCCTCCGTGGGCATCGAGGTGTGTTTACTCTGCGATGTCTAATGACAGGAAGATTGGACCTTCCCTTAATTGCTGGTGACATGTCAAGTAGGAGATACGAGTGAACAGTCTTCAGTGAACTGTGAACCTTAGGAGCTAACGAAACTATTTATAATGGAACTATATCAAATAAATACAGCAGCTGTAGCTGGCATTTTTTTTAAAAAAATGAAATTTTTGACTAATGTAGGCTGCCTTCTTTTCAAAAAACTAGGCTGGACAAATTTCAGCACATGTGTCACAGAATAAGAGCACTAGACTCCATTAGTAGTCTCTTGATGTCTGTTTTACACAGCATGTATGCACTGGCTTCAGGAGCCCAATATTTCATTTTAAAGGCATTCTTCTGGAAAAGCTGTTCATTATTGATTTTAGAACAAAAAAGTAGGAGAATGATTTAAGGACCACTCTGATAAGCCATTTGATATTTAGAAAAAACATCTGCTCTTCATACACAAAAACCAAATAACATCAACAACTGTAAAGAGGACTTAACTATGACATGTAATTTTATAAACTCTGTCTAACAGATTTTGAGGAAGGACACACGGATTAATAGCAATTTACTGTATCACCAATTTTTAATTCAACAGATTATTTAAAAAGGTACTCAAAACTATACTAGATGGTTTTTCTTCAGTGTTTTGGGGGGCACTGTGATGCAATACATTGGGTTCTTTTAGTGTTTAAGATAGGCATCATTGTTATATACAGAAGTATATGAAGGTACCCATCACTAAGAACAGATAAACCTAATCATGGAAAATTAAATATCACTTATGCATAGTATTTCTCAGCACAGAAAATCATTAGAAAGGGAAGTGGAGTTAAGTTAACCTATTTTTAACTCTTTGGAAGTGAGTCTTAGCCTTAATTGATGGACAAATGGACACTCAGTCTCTATCCAAAGTTTGAGCCTCATTTAAAACTCATCTGAAAACTGGCCACATGGCCTCCGTTGCAGTGATGGATCCCCTGTTAATTCACAATGCAGTGCCTTCCAGATTGGATAACTCTAATGATTGAAAAGACAGTCTCACTATTAAAAGGCTTGCAAACGTGTTCCCTCCCTTTCTTCCTCTTTTCCTTCTAGTCTAACTTTTTTGATCCAAATATAATTTCAAGTGGTTTAAAAAAAATTACTGGAAATTAGAGGACTAATATGGAAGAGAAGAAAATAAAAGGAGGAAAAATAAGACAAAGCCTGTGGTCAAGCTCGTAAGAAAAAAGCAGGATACGAGATCCCATATGCTTACTGCAGGGAAGCTGCAACTGGGCTCTGAGCCTCCGTGTTTCCAAAACCAACAGAAAAATATGATCAAATACTTGACTCCTAGAGTGTATTGTATAAATATACCATTTTCAAGAAAAAAGTGTAATTATTTACATCCCGAGGCCTGAGAAAGTTCACCCAGAAACACCACTCTAAAGTAACGAATATAGCAAGCTTAAATTAAATGGGAGAGGGGGAAAGAAGTGGTTGCTACAGCATCATGAATGGCACCAGCTGTGACCGCAAGCCTTAACAACCACCTTTTCTCTTCCTTCCCTATTTACCTGCAGTTCCAGTAGAATGGACTAAACTCAACAAATGCCACTGAGTGACTGGTCAGTTGCCAGGTCTCAATTCTACACCGTGCTCCAACTCAAATGTAATTAGTGATCAAGACAGTCAGACAAGCACGTTTGGTTTTCATGCTTACTAGAAAAGCTGTGTTGCTAAGCAGCTAGCTTTTAGATTGCAGGCTTTATCAGGAGGACAATGCCAGAAATATTGGTGACTTCCAGACACATGAGTTTGTGAGCCTTACTGGTAGATTTTGGAAAACAAAATGGCATCCTAATCACTCTGTGTGGGTTATTAGAAAGGGCAGATCAATGGCTATGTCTTGGGTTTTAAATTCATGAAAATCTGCAGATTTAGAATTGTTGGTGTATCTTAAAAGGAGGTTGTGAATGTAAGCATTACAGGTGTGTATATTTGTTAAAAACATTAGCTCACTCATTATAGACATTTAAAACTCTCTTGGCTCTTTTTAATTTTTCACTATTCTGAGCTTCAAGGAACTAGGTTGGACTTCTCCCAACTACTGACAGGACTTAGATAAATGCAAAGATTTAAAACTACTCTACGTGTTTTTTCCCAGTAGCATGAGTACCAGGATTATAGCCACAAGTAATAAGCTAGTCATAAATAAACTAACTTCCCCTGGAACAGGAATGTTCATATCAGTTTAGAGCACATTGTATTATGGACCTAGTAGTGGAGTGATAGTCTCAAAAGTCCCTTAATGATCCCTGTAGTCCTTTGCAAACACTACCAGGGTTGATCTGTGTGACAAATATATGGATGAAGTAATGGTATGTCATTTCTGAGATTAGATTAGGAAAAGACTTCAAAAGACTGCATCTTCTCCCTGAGTGTCTCTCTCTCTCTCTCTCTCTCTCTCTCTCTCTCTCTCTCTCTCACACACACACACACACACACACACACACACACACACACACCCCACTCACTCTGAGGGAAGCAAGCTAATTTATTGTGAACAGCAATGTAGATAGTCCCACGTGGTGAAAAACTGAGGCTTTCTATGTAACAGTTTGTAATGAACCTGAACTGAGGACTGCCAACAACCACTTGAAATAGTCTGAAAGCAGATCTTTTGCCTCAGTTGAGTCGTGGGATGACTACAGACTCATGAAAGATCCTGAATCAGAATAATCCAGGTAAGCTAAAAAAAAAAATGTATATATTGATACTAAATACACTGTGTAAATTTAAGTATATATATGGTAAGCCCTAGGCCCTAGAACAACCACTAAAACATCTATACAAAAAAATGGTAAAAAATGCAATAGAATAATTAAAATGGTGTGCTAAAAGATGTTCAAAATAATCAGAAAGAAGATAGGAAAGAGGAAGGGGGAAAGAGAAAGGACAAATATTAAATAATGTTATACTTAAATCTAAGGATGTAAATACGTACATTAAATGTGAATGGTCTAAAAACACTAACTAAAATACAGATTGTCAGATGAATAAAAATAATGACCCAACTACATGTTGCCTATAATAAACCCATTTAAAATGTAAGGATATAGGTAGGTAAAAAGTAAAGGAATAGAAAA
>NW_007736102.1:56600-58375 GCF_000696425.1 Galeopterus variegatus
AAAAAAAAAATGTATATATTGATACTAAATACACTGTGTAAATTTAAGTATATATATGGTAAGCCCTAGGCCCTAGAACAACCACTAAAACATCTATACAAAAAAATGGTAAAAAATGCAATAGAATAATTAAAATGGTGTGCTAAAAGATGTTCAAAATAATCAGAAAGAAGATAGGAAAGAGGAAGAGGGAAAGAGAAAGGACAAATATTAAATAATGTTATACTTAAATCTAAGGATGTAAATACGTACATTAAATGTGAATGGTCTAAAAACACTAACTAAAATACAGATTGTCAGATGAATAAAAATAATGACCCAACTACATGTTGCCTATAATAAACCCATTTAAAATGTAAGGATATAGGTAGGTAAAAAGTAAAGGAATAGAAAAAGATATACCATGTAAACACTAAACAAAAGAAATGTCAGATGATTATACTACTATCAGGCAAAGTAGACTTCAGAGCAAAGAAAAATACCAGAAGGACATTGCATAATAATAAAAGTACTAATTTACGAAGACAACATAACATTCCTCCATGCATGTGCAACTAACAACAGACATCAGGCACTCGAAGCAAAGACTGACAGAATTAAACGGAGAAATGGACAAATCCACAATTATAGTTAGAGACTTCAACACTATTCTCACAGTTATCTATAGAAGTAGGACACAGAAAACCAGCAAGAATATACAATAAATGAACATCACCATCTACCAATGGTATCTAATTGAACTTTATAGAATATTTCACCCAACAACCTCAGAATATACATTTTTCTCAAGTACGCTTGGAACAGTCATCAAGATAGATCTTCATTCTGGAGGAATATGGGGTGGTAGTTGGCAGGATGTTTTAAAACATGAAATAATTAAGTTAATTCATAAAAGTAGGTTATGTGACCATAATGAAAGTAAACTAGGACCAATAACAGAGAGATAACAGTAAAATCTCTAAACATTCGTGAATTAAAAACATACTTCTAAATAATCCATAGGTCAAGTAGGAAGTCTTAGTGGAAATTAGAAAATGTTTTGAATTGAAAGAGAATGAAAATAAAACATATAAATATTTGTGTGATAGGGGTAAAGCAGTGCTTAGAGGGAAGTTCACAGCCTTAAATGCTTGTATTAAATAATATTTAAAGTCTTTAATAAATAATCCAAATTTCTACAAAAGGGAGTAGAAAAATAACAGCAAATAAACCCAAAACAAGTTGGAGGAAAGAAATAATAAAGATTAGAACAAAAATCAATGAAATAGAAATACAAAACCAACAGAAATGAATGGAAACAAAATTGAACCTTTAAAAAGATCAATAAAATTGATAAATTTTAGCAATGCTGACAAAGAATAAAAGAGAGAAGACACAATTTAAAAAAGAAGGATATTACTGCACTCTAAAGATGTTAAAGAGATAATAAGAGAATACCATATGCAAATCTACACACATAGAATCACAAATTTGGGTGAAACAAACTAATTCCTTCAAAACCACTAACTACTAAAACTCACCTAAATTGAAAGAGATAAACTGAATAGTCTTATAACTATTAAAGACATTTAATTCATAGTTTTAAAAATGTCCAAAAAAGGTGTTTCCAGATCCAGATGGCTTTACTGGCAAACTGTATCAAACATTTAACGAAGAAATAAAACCAATTCTGCACTGTTTTCAAGAAAGTAGAAGAGGAGGAAATATTTAATAGTTTATTTTATGAGGACAAAATTACCCTGATAACAAATCAGGCAAAGACATTACAAGAAAAA
>NW_007736102.1:59069-61536 GCF_000696425.1 Galeopterus variegatus
GACTGAAGAGCAATAAACAAAACTGTCCCTATTCATAGACAACGTGATTGTTTATATTTCTGCATAGAAACTCCTAGAACTATGTTAATTTAGTAAGAATACAGGCTACAAGATCAACCAAAATAAATACATAAATAAAATCAATGGAATTTCTATACACTACCAACGAACCATTGGAAATCAAATTTTAAAATGCATTTACCATGGCTCCAAAACAAATAAAATACTTAGGTGTAAGAAAACATGTACAAAATTGATATGCTGAAAAACATCATGCTGATGATGTTAGCAGAGAAGACAGTCTGGGGAGGTCGGATAGCTGACCTCAACCCTGTCCTCTACCAGGTTCTTGCCTGCCATGGGAAAGAATTCAAAAGTAGAGTCAGAGTAGAAAGTACAGGTTTAATGTAAAGAATAAGGAATAGACACCTCACAGGTGAAGGGTGGGCTGACTTGAAAGTGAGTAGCACCTGCTTTTATCCTGGCTTCCACATTTTATAGTTNTGTATTTAAAATATACTCGGTGCTCTCTATCATCTCCAATGGAAGGTCATTCAAGGATAAATTCCTTTCTACTGAGCATGCTTGACCACTGAAATTGATCAAACTTGCCTTCTGTGGTCTTGATCTTCCCCGTGTTGTGCTTGAATATAGGTGAAACATGCAACAGTAACTCTCTTCTGGCTCAGCGACTGGGGGAGGGTCCTGAACTGCAGGTGAGTGGTTTGAGGCTGCCAGGAGTGGCCTGAGACCCAGACTCTGGGAAACTGAGCACCTCCTATCTTAGAAGCAATCAAAAAGATATAAATAAATAGACACACCTTTTTTTAATGGACTGAAAGAATCAACATATTATAGATTCCTCCCAAATTGATCTATGGATTTTATGCAATTTCTATCAAAATCCCAGTAGGAATTTTTTTGTTTCTGTAAGTAGAAAAAGTGATTCTGAGCTTTATGTGTAAAGTGAGTGAACTATAATAGCCAAAGTAATTTTGAAAAAGGACAATAGAGTTGGAGGAATTAGTGTTGACAAGGGCTGACAGTGAATGAGAGCAACCGGAAGTGTCACGCACCACTGGTAGAAATGTGCAATGGCACACCTAAACAGGAAGCAGCAGTTTCCCATAAAGCTAAACATGCATTTACTGTAAGACTCAGCAATTCCATTCCTGGGTATTTACCCTAAAGAAATGGAAGCAGTGTTCACATCGATACCTATACATGAATGTTTATTGCAGCTCCATTCATAACTGCCCAAAACTGAAAAAAAAAAAGATCATTCAATGGGTGAACGGTAAACTGTAGCACGTCAACACAGTGGAATACTACAGCAATAAGAAGGAATAAACCACTGATACCAGAAACATCTTGAATTGATATCAAAGGCATTTGCTGAGTGAAAGAAACCAGACCCAAAATATTACATGCTGTACGATTCCATTATGTGACACACTTAAAAAGACAAAACTATAGAGATGGAGACAAGATGGAAACTAGCCATAGTTTAGGGTCTGGGAGAGGATAGGATGACCAAGGGATAGCAACAGGGCACAAAAAGGAATTTTGAGGATGGAAGCGTTCTATATCCTGACTGTGGTGGTGGCTACTTGAACCTACACCTGTGTTAAAAATACATAGACCTGTACATACAAAAAATTTTTTTTTACTGTAACTCAATTTTTAAAATAAAATTAAAATGAAGAAAAAAGCAATTATAAACAGTAAGCTAACATACAGCCACAACAGAAATGATAGGTATTAGCGATAAGCTTAATAATATTCAGAAACATTTGAAATAAATCCTTTGTTGAAAATTGGAGAATTTGAGACATGTAAGCCTCTTTGGTGAACAAAACTGGTTGAATCTCAATCCTTATTTCTGGGACTACCTGTGGCTAAGGACATTTCCAGTGTCTGTTTTGCTGGCAGGACGGCAGTGGCAGGTGAGTCGCACATTTGACGGGGTGGGAGTCGAGTCTTCAGCAAAGCTGTGCGTGCATCTGACAAGACAGCAGACATGAAGGAGACCAGCTTCCTGCCCGAGAGGGCTCTTCTGCGGGGCACTACCAACCACAGTAGAAACACGATGCTCCCAGTGTTGTGCAGAGGCAGGTCTGATACAATTCAACAGGGCCTGGTTGTTCATCTGTGGAAGATGCCCCACTTTCCTGATCTATTCGTGGGGAAGGAGAGCGTGGAAAGAAATCTAAGGGCAGCCTACAGCTTCTAAGCAGCACACATGCATTTTAAAAATAGCTAATACAATGAGGGGAAGTCTAGATTGTGTTATTAAATAGAAATAAAAATGATTCCAAATAGCATGAAGAGTATAAATATCCATATCCCAATGAATAGCTTATTAATAAAAAACAAACAAAAGAAACACTTTTATATAAAATATATAACTTGGAGGCACACCTTTGTATATAAAATATATGTTATGCAACCATTAAAACAAATGAGG
>NW_007736102.1:62406-63460 GCF_000696425.1 Galeopterus variegatus
CACACTTATAATTTCTTTTTACATGAAAGAAAAGACAAAGGGACGTACATCAAATGTTAGCATTGGTTCTCTTAGTCTGATGGAATGAAATGTAAACTTTATCTTCTTTGTGCTTTTCTACATTACCAAAATTTCTATAGTAAATAAACATACATTTTGAAAACAATAAAACATTATTAAAATTACCATTGAATAGAACAAAAATCACATCTATGCCATAATACCCTTTCATAGAACACCTCCACTATAATTAAGAATTAAAGTTCAGCCCTATACATATTCTCATCCAAAATCTTTATTTTTTTTTAATTGGGTAAATCTAATATTCTAAAATATCAAAAGGATTTACAGAAATGTTAGAGATTTGTTTCAAACTTATGAGGGGAGAAATGTCTTTTCAACATTTAAAAAATCATTTGCTTTTCCATCACCCGCTGATACATATGAACCCATCTTCCTCTCCAGCATTCCAGATTATTTGTGGTTCATGGTCACATAGTTCAATGACATGGTCACATAAGACATGCTGAGCTACAGTTTCATAAGGAACAACTCCCAATCTCCATAGCTTAAAAGAGCACATGTCTAATTCTTGCTCATGCTACCTGGTTGTGCCACATGCCCATCACTGGTTTCCTGGGACTCTGCTCTGATTCGTTTTCTGGAATCCAGGCTGAAGGGTTCTCTATCTCTATATTTCCACATTTGCTGAGGCAGGAAAAAGGGAACGTAACAAATTACATTACTGAGTTTGAGAGTCATTTCCTCTCACTTTTCATAAGCCGAAGGAAGTCAAGTGAAATGACCTTACCAAACCACAAAGGGGTAGAAAAATAAAATCCTACCATTTGCTCAGAAAGAGAAAGGCAAAAGCCTTTGGTGAACAGAACTAATAACAATAATAGTCAAAATTACAGGATAAGCAACAACCGACATCCAATGGATTTGGCCCATTAGATACATTTTTCACATAACAGATTTGTTTCAAGTTTCATGGTAAAAAATTTTACACTTTCTAGTGCCCCAAAGCTTTGTTCTTAAAAAAGAAATTTGA
>NW_007736102.1:63950-65257 GCF_000696425.1 Galeopterus variegatus
ATTTTGAGTATTTTTATTTATTTGGTTTATTTATCTAGCTATGCTTATTTACTTTGCCAAAGTATTTTTGAATGCCTACTAAGATCTGGGAATTTGAGCACAAATTACTCAATATCAACCCTGTCAATGTTTGTGATCAGTGCTAATATTTAAGCACCATCAGTAAATAAGGTATAATCAAAATCTGCCTGGAAATGTGCATAAGCTGGATTCTGGATTATTTTAGCATAGATTCCATGCCTGGAGAAAGAATATGGTATATGACTTCAGCATAGCTCCCTGAAGTTAACCTTGGCACTTACCTTAGAAACTTAAAATTCAGAACAAATATTTATGAAAAAGTATGTATTCACGGAAGTTAAGAAATCATGGTTTTTGATCTCGAGAGTAAATTCTATTTGCAAATGTTGATAAGGTAGTATGCACTCCCTTCCTTCCTGCCCACCCCACAGCTCACCACCAATTTAGGATCCCTGTTTCTGTATACTGTCCTCATCATCACACCTGACTCTCTCTGGAGAAAAGGACGCTGGTTTCAGATGTGATCCCTATGGACTTAGCAAAGATCAGAGCTCTTCACGTACATCTAAGAAGTACATGTGCTGTACATTTCCAATCATCAGAGCAACCAATTGCTCAAGAGATTCAAGTTCGACAGTTAACATGATTGCTGTCTATGGGTATGTATTTTAGGTTTAAATGGATCACTTCTGAAAATGTTCCATGGTCCAGTTTTGAAATTGATCATTAATAACAATAGTTAAATCCTGGCATTTGGGGGTAATTTTTCTTTAAAAAAAATCACCCATTGAATTAAAAAAAAGATATAATGGGGAATAATGTGTATCTAATTATTAATGTACTATAGAAATTAGCTTTTATATTGCAATTTATATTGCAATTACCTTCTTTGTGTTATAAAGCAGAACAATACAGAAGAAGAACTTCTTTATTAATGCCTAATAGCATGGTAATTTAAAATATTCAAATTTCTTTAGTAAGGTAGGGTATAAAATGTTACTTAATTTGACAAGATTAATTATACAATTAATTTAAGACTGCTCTCAATTAAATTAGTAAAAATTCTTAAGCTTGCTACTTTTGAAAAGAGTGCTGGAATCTAGCATGAAGAGAGATACCTATTAAACATGTTATTAATTAGACTGAGATGGAATAATGCATGTTTTGTTAACATAAAGGGCATTGTCAGAGAGTTGCAAAAGAGGCATTATTTCATTTTTTTAATAATAATAATGCCCAAGTCCTCTAAACAATTTAGGAGAGCCTACAACAATACTGGGAAATAC
>NW_007736102.1:66552-67614 GCF_000696425.1 Galeopterus variegatus
CAGCAAGTCCTTTCACGATATCAGAGTACCTGGAAAACCATTCTAGTGATTTCAAGGTTATTTGATATACAAAAAAGGTTGAATATAAACCATCTAAGCCATGGTAGAGCCAAAAGCATCATATCTATCTAACCACATAAAACACCTCTCTAGTGACTAGAATGTTCCTACTGCTTGGATTTTTTCGCCAACCTTCCCCACCCCCTCGCATCCACACACCCCCTTCCTTCTCCATGGGGCACTCTGTGCTAATTCTATGGCCTAAGGGAAAAAGGATGGGGTCAAGGTGCGGGTTATAATGTTTGGTTGTCCATACTATGCAAGCTGAGTAGGAAAGAAGGCATGAGAAACTGAGAGAAAACCATTCATCTGGGTACAATCAAGTCTTGTTCTGGGCTAGGGATCATTGTCAATATTTCACATAATGCTGCATGCTTTGAAAGGTAAGTGATGAATTTCTTAATTCAAGCCTCATACTTCTTGGGGAACCAGAATTACCAAGTATATTGAATCCAATGGTTCCCTGAGTTGGGGTTGAGGTTGGGGAAGATACAGGGTCTCTAGGAGCTTATGCGAAGGGAGGAGGCAGGCTTTCCTTAGGGGGTAGTAGTACAGAACTGCATCAGGGCTCATGGTTTGGGAGCAGAGGGCAGACTAGACACAACTCCTACTCCTTAATTGCAGCTCTTCCTGGGCTCTGGGTAGGGGAGCCACTGAAAGTGCAGAAATACATCACAACACGTGGAGACTCATTGGAGAGGGGTTGCCAAGGTAGTAAGTAGGCTGCACATAATGGTACTACAAAGGAGTGTCCAAAGACCACTTGTAAGAACAAGGGTAATGTCTGTAGTTAAAACAAAAGAAGAAAAGAAAAGAGAAAAAAACAAAAATTTTCCCATGAGAGTTCAAATGAAACATGTAGAAGTCCCATTTTCCAAATGCAGGTTGATTGCAATTTATAAATTACAATCAGGACTTCAGGTGAAAACATTCATAGAGATAACTTTTTCTTTTTTTTTTTTTCCTTTTTGTCTTTTTCCGTGTCCGGCAACGGATCGCAAC
>NW_007736102.1:68241-68666 GCF_000696425.1 Galeopterus variegatus
AACTTGGAGGCACACCTTTGTATATAAAATATATGTTATGCAACCATTAAAACAAATGAGGCAGCTCTTTATATACTGGCATGATTTTGCCTAAGATCTTTATATTGCCTGAAGAATATGTTGTCCTGAAGGAATAAGTCCTCTTAAAAATAATTTTGAATAAATCCATATATAATATGTATCATAATATATAGAGTTAATATAGATATAGATGGATGTGTGTGTATGTGTAAGCATAGGAAAAACAAAAAATGTTATTGGGGTTATCTCAAAGGCAGGCTTGCTTACAGAAGACAAAGGAGAAAAAGGATGCCTTTTGTTCCTTATGATTTAAGAAATACTTTCCATCCTAAATCTAAACATGCACACTTATAATTTCTTTTTACATGAAAGAAAAGACAAAGGGACGTACATCAAATGTTAGC
>NW_007736103.1:0-2906 GCF_000696425.1 Galeopterus variegatus
CACAGGCTCTCTCTGTCCTCTGGCACGCTCACTCCAGACCCGTTGCCATCTTGCTCCTCTCAATGGGATGCCTTTTCAATAAACAATGTACAGCAGCTGGTACAGGCCTGTGCATTTTATTTCGTTTCAGCTAAGAGTTGGTAGCACAGCTCTGGGACTCCCTGGAGATAAGAACAGAATTAACAGGAGAAGCTGCAACTCCACCAGCTTCTTATATAGCAACATCCATAATCTATTGTTATGCAGCCTGTGTATGCCTAAACATGTTTCCTGACATATGGATAATGCAGGACAGAAGTTGTATTCAATCCAGATGTTTAGAGGATAAGAGTTCTTGAGGTACTAGAGAACATTTTAGTGTATTTACAAATGATCCTAAACTTAAATGCAAGGCATTCATCATAAATAATAATTAAGTGCAGGAATAATCAATTTGATATGTGATGTATCAGACTCAGTTAATAGACAGGAGTCATCTAAAATATTTTCTTCCAAGACCTTTTTAATACCCTCACCATGTCAGGCAAACAATAGGCCACAAATAGTACTTATTGAATAAAGTATTGTGTTGAAAATTTATAATTTTATAAATGTTACAGAAGCCACAGATTTAGGTGAAAAGTTGTAAACTGCAATGCACTAAGAAGTTATTAGAATTATCATGTTATTTTTATTATATTTATAGTATTGTAAATATACAAAATTATGTCACCAAATTCTTTGTGCTTACATTGCTAACAGTGTAAAAAAGGAAATTTTTCTGATTTATCAAAGATTGTGACATGCTACGCTTTCTCCAGAATTTTCAAGTTTAGCCTTGTTCATTAAACAAGCAATTGATCTGAAACTTACAGGCCAAAAGAAATAGATTTTAAGTGAGACGCTGAAAGGAACCACGGCATTGTAAGACAATTATTTGGGGCAATTAAAATAAAAAGAAACTTGCCATGCAGATTCTAGCTGTTCAAGTTATTTAGTTTAAGCTCTTGAGAATCGTCAGAGGACATTTGTGCACAAGTTATTACTCTCTCATTATTAATATCTCATCCCTGTATTACTAATAATGTTAACCTAACTAACACATGTAGGAGAAGAAGCAGAATTAGGAAGAGGACATCAAGTTCAGTTTCTATCATGTTGACTTTGCTATTCTTATATGATTATCAAAATGGAGAGGCCTCAGAAACATTCGGACATTTGGAGCTAAATCTCCACAGAACCATCTGAGCTGAAGACATGCATTTTAGGTTCCTCATCATACAGGGTGTGACTGAAATCATGAAAGGACATGAAGTTAGGCTCAGTATGCAGCCTCTACCTCTCTTCTCAACCCACAAGGGACATGAACTTGAGATGAAAACACACAGTGGTCAGAGGGACTTAGACATCAGTAACCACGGTTTGCCCAGCACCCCAATTTCTGACACAGCAGGAAGGGCTCAGCAGACATCTGGGTTGCAATGCAAGTTCAATTGTATCTTGAGATTTGTTCCAACTACTTATTCATTGGAACAGCAGTCCAACAAGAACACATTCTGTTGTGGTCTTGTCTGCATTAGACATTGGTCAACACTGTCTATCATAAGAACTTATAGAGAAATATAAATGCTGTTTTTCTTCTATTCTCTCTACCACTCATGACTATCAGCTAATTTCTTTTCTTCCTAGATGGCTGTTTGGGTAGGAGGAATGATCATGGCTCAGTCTGAACTTTGGGGAATGGCCACGACGGAGACGACCAGGTGCTCACGTTCGTATCTGACACTACCTGACACGCCCAGAGATGGCTCAGTGCTCACTTTCACCCTCCACATCAGCCTCTCTAGACAATGAGGCTGCTTGAGATCACTTTCTTCCTTTATAGCTTCCTCTCACAAATCTTTTAAAAGTCAAAATCTCTAGCTATGCCCCCACCAGCATCTTGAAACCACCCATTTGTGGGTTACATTGTGTCCCCCAAAAGTTTCAAGCCTAAATCCAATGTCTGTGAATGTGGCTTTATTTGGAAATAGGGTCTTTGCAGATGTAATCAAGTTAAGGTGTGGTCCTACTGTATATGGGTGGGACTAAATCCAATGACCAGTGTCCTAATGAGGAGCAGGAGATTTGAAGCCACAGAGACACACTGAAGGGGAAGAAGTTCATGTGAGAAGGAGGCAGGACTTGGAGGGATGCCTGCACAAGCCAAGGGACTCTGGGAGCCATCATCAGAAGCTAGATGAGGGAAGGAAGGATTCTTCCCAAGAATCTTCAGAGGAAGCATGGCCCTCCCGACACCTCAATCAGGCTTCTGGCCTCCAGAACTTTAACTTTTTTTACTGTGAGGCTCCTAGTTTGTGGTATCTTGTTATAGCAGCCACAGGAAATTAACACAAGCACTAACAACCCTCCTTTCCCAAACCATCATAACTAGTTTCTCTAAGGAGCTTAATCTTTTCCTTGGAAATTCTGTAATAAAATGCCAGTCTCTCTGCTGCACTTTGACAATTATGATAGCAGAAAGTGGTCAAAACTAGCTTTATAGTTGGTCATCTTTGTTGCATAATCCCAGACACTACAAGGTGGACCCTTAGTTCTCTCACTTGCTTGGGAGGCATGAAATATAAACAAGGGATAATGTCACTCATCCCATAATAACAAATGTATGACATATATGGCCCTGGAAGAAATAACACATTAATAAAATCAAATTGCCATATACATGGCAAAGACATCCTTCCCAGGAAGTGAGAATAAATTTATATAAGAGAAGGAGCAGGTATTCCTGAGGCCACGTTGAAGGAAGACATGGCAGAACTGAACATGGGGGGCACTACACTAATATCACTTATGCCACCACTTCTGCGACTATTCAGCTTTCATTTTCCCCAAGTTCAGACTACTACTCTTTTTTTTTTTTTTTTTTT
>NW_007736103.1:3350-12333 GCF_000696425.1 Galeopterus variegatus
CTCGCTCAGCCAGTGAGCGGGAACCGGTCTGTATGTGGGATCCGAACCCTCAGCGGGAGCGCCGCCGCGCTTCCCAAGCGGCGCACTATCCAGTGCACCACCGGGCCGGCCCCAGAATACTACTCTTAATCACCCTACCATTATCAAATGTTTTTGGAATAGACAGAAGCTGCAAAACTGTAAATTCATCTAGCTGAAAAACCTTTCGCCAATTTTCTTTTGAATATTCTCTGCTTATTATTTCTTACATGGATAAATAATGCAATCAGTATTATGGGAGGCTTGAACTAATGCTCTGAATGCCTGTTTTTTCTTCCTGTGCTTTTTATCTCTTAGCATCCCTTCTGCTTTCAAAAAATTACTGTTCCTATGGAAACGATAATGGTACCATCATGGCCTGAGTGCAGCACATAAGAAAATAGTTATTGTATAGAAAAATTGTCTCCTAGTTTTGTGGTCTTTTATTCCCAATATGTCTATGAATATTTATCCATTATTATAATATCAAGAAATTGGAAAAATATAGAATTCTATGTAAGAGTATTCTTTAAATTAAACTCATAATATTTTTTCAAAGGTCTTAGAAAGATAAAACATTTGATCCTGATATCATTTGTTTATTCATTCATTCATCAAATATTTATTAAATGCCTACCCTTTGGCAAAGATAGAGAATTTATCATAGTGCATTATCTCCTGTTAGATATGATAAGACTTTGACAAGAAATATTAAATGTGTGACTTATAATTCTTTTGACCTTAAGAAGTTAGAATAATAAAAATATCTATCAAATTTTTACATTTCCAGAAGGACTGTTTGAAAAGATTTTCCAAAAAATGAGAGAAATTACTGCAGTAAAACAATTGCTTAGTTTTGTCAATTGCTATTGCATCTCATTACTCTTGTTAGTTAATCTTCACAGCTGGAACTTAAGCAATCCCCAAATAGCTGATAAACAAAGGCATTAATTTTGAGATAGTCAAAGAAGGCTCCTTGCTGACAATTTATGAGGAATGACACTGATCATTGTCAGAAGCCAAGCAATGTACGTATTTCATTTTCAAAATAGTGTAAATTGTAACTCAGTATTACTTAATTGGAATTCACAGGATGCTTTATAGTCAGGTGAGAAAAGACCCATTTGATTTCTTAACTTTACAACTTTATTTTGTTTTTCTCATTTAGATAATTTGTATTTGTTTTAATAAGAAGCTATAATTCGTAGCAAATGAAAGATGCTCATGTTAATGATGAGCTTTTTCCAGTACAGTACATACCAATTTTAATTGGATGTCAGAGGATGTATTCTTTGGCATTGCATAACTATTTATCAAGCAGGCACTTGACATTTGTAGAGGAAGTAGGCAAGAACTAGGGGAAGTAGCTTAAATAGAAGTTTTAATATTAACACCCTTGTTGAATAAAGTCTACCTTAAACTCAAGAGCTGACTACAATGTAGCATAATTGAACTGTACTGTACAAAAACGTTACCTCACTGTATAGAATTTAAGTGTTTCAAAGGCATATTCTGGCATGGATTGGCACTTTGATGGTACCAAATCCCTTTAAGAAAATTTACTCTGAAACTAGGAAGAGGTTTTCCTGTACTATTTAGGCTTCTACATTTTATATAATAGACGCTCAATAAACATTTATTTATTAAAGGGTGATCTTTTATTAGTAACCATTCCATATGAATCAATAAACAACTGAGAGCCGAAAACAGGAAAATCTTGGGCTAGTTATTTAGGGCAGAGAGAGCAGAAAATCATGTTAAAAACAACAATAGCAGGATGTGAATAGCCAGTTCCTATAATGCTTTTTTTTTTCTCTCTTTTTCTTCACCCTCAGTTGAGAAAGTATGCAAAGAAAAGGGCAGTGTGAGGCTAGCCAGGGATATGAGGAAAAGATTCAGCAACCTTAAAAGAAAATACCCACAATACAGGGAAAAGATAAGCTTTTGTAATGAGATCAAATGGCTTCAAATCCCAGCTTACCCTTTCATTAATTTTGGGACATGCCAGTCATTTATCTTTTATTTATTTATTTATTTATTGGTTATAAATATTCATGAGATAGAGCTGATTGTCACCCCTTGTGCCCAAGATGTTCATACTGGCAGCATGCCCATTACCACGAATTGCACACATCTGCAATTTGCACTTGTACCCCATGTCCCCCACCCAATTATCTCCAACATCCCTTCTCCTTCCCCTTCCCCCTACATTCCACTTTGTATTCCAAGGTATGTTTTCTCCCTCTGCAAGTCCAATGCACCACTGTGTTCTTTCTTTCCTTCCTTCTTTCTCACTTAGGTCCAATTTATGAGTGAGCACATGCAGTATTTATCCCTCTGTGCTTTGCTTATTTCACTCAACATAAGTTTCTCCAGACTCATCCATGTTGTTGCAAATGGGAGAATTTCATTCTTTTTTATGGCAGAGTAGTATTCCATGGTATATATATATACCACAGTTTCCTTATCCAATCATCCATTGATGGACATTTAGTTTAGTTCCATGTCTTGGCTATTGCAAACAGAGCTGCAATGAACATGGGAATGCAGGTATCCCTTCTACTTGATGATTTCCATACCTCCTGGTATGTACCCAGAAGTGGGATTGCTGGATCATATGGAAGATCTATCTGTAGTTGTTTGAGGAACCTACATGCTGTTTTCCATAGTGCTTGTACTAATTCACAGTCCCACCAACAGTGCAGGAGTGTTCCCTTCTCTCCACACCGTCCCCAGCGTTTGTTATTCACCATCTTTTTTATTATAACCAGTCTAACTTTAGATCATTTGTTTTCTGATATATAAAAATGGATGATAATATTTACTTTAAAGAGATTTTTGAAGATAAAATGAGAAAATACATGTCAACCATCTAGCAAAGATGTTTCCTGTAAAAGAAGCAAGAAAATATTGGTACATGTCTTATTCAGTTCCTAAGAGCAAATTTTACACCTTCTTATCTAGAAAGAAGAGTTTTTAAATTACAGGGGAAGGGAAATAATTTTCAAATATTTTGGTTGTAAAATTTGTGTGAGATAATGGTGCCATGTGTGGACTCATGGACTTCAAAAGAAGAAAGTTCGGTGTACAGAAAGTCCCCTGCCAATAAACAGATCCCCAAAAGGCATCTGAAGATCATTGGTATATAAGTCCAAAATGAGCAGGCAGGATTTATGTACTCAGTCCCCGATATATTTAAACAAAATAGAAGTGTTAGTTTGTCTTTTGAAATCTTCTTTGCTTGTCCGTAATCTCTAAGATAACTTTCCCAGTTTCATCTATCTTGAAAAGCTTTTGAGGCAAGAACCTCTCCCCACCTGGTTAGCTCTACCACAACACAGGGCATTCCTCCACAATGATGCTCCAACCGTGTTCCCTTATCTCTTACAAATTATTTTCTACTGCATAGTCCAGGACTTTTCTTCTGTTTAGAACTCACACCTTAATCTTTCCAAATTAGTCCTACTCTTGAAATGTCTATTATATAAGCCTTTGCAACATTCGCCATGTTGTTACCGTTTTGACCACTTTTGTTTTTCCACTGTTGACTCACAGGCCTCTTTTTATTGTGCCTTCAATGCTCACTACTTTTGTACTTACTGGATTTAGTGGGATTAATAATTTTAAACACGAATACAGTCACAAAAGATAACACAGATTAATGAGCGGATGGATTGACAAAAAGACTAGTTTCCTATGAAAGAATATAAATCTGTTGCTGTCAGATACGTGACCGCTTTTGCCCTAGCTTAATTGTTGCTTTGAAATCTCACCCAGCAAATTTGTAATTAGAGGCTCCACCTCCTATTTCTTGCCTCTGGTTTGCTCAAGCTATTTCCACTCCCTAGAATGCCAAAATACCACCTTCCTTCATTCACTCAGCTAATTCAATTTAACTTTTAACATTCATCTCAAATATCCTTTACATCATATTACCAAATTTTTATATCAGCCCCGACCTTTCTAATGAGTTTTAATCAGAATACCCCATAGCGTACCTTCGCCAGCACTTGAACTTCAAGAACTGTGGGTGCTCCTGCCCACTCCCCTGTTCCTTAGCTGGTGGCACTCAAGGGTTTGTCTCTGTCCACTCAGTTGCTCAATTATAGGTTCAATTATAGTTGTCAGAGGATTTGCCCTAGATTCCTCACTGTCCTGTAAATCCAGGCCAGTGTGTCTGCAGATGTCCAGAATTGGCCCAGTTTGCTGGGTTCTTGACTGCAAATCGCCCCCACCTCTCACTTCAATTACTGCAACTCACTCCCTGTTTCCACTCTTCCCTCCGATAATTCAGTGCTCTCACAAGAGCCATGGGAGCTTAAAAACAAACCGATGTAACCAGCCGGCATCTCCTTCATGTTCACAGCTTTCCAGTGACTTCCATTGCACACAGAATAAAGTCAGAGTTCCACATCATGGCCTAAATGTCCATCCCTGATCTGACCTGACCTCTTCTCATACCACCTTCCCTCTTCTTTATTGTGCTTACAGTGCACCTTTTATTTCTGTTACAACTTGTGGTCTCTGCACTAACAGTTACTGGTTTGTAGACAGTTACATACAAACTTAAAGAAAATTGTATTTTCCACAGGTGACTGCAACTATACTTGCAATCCTACAAGTTCCTCCAGAACTCACTCTTTCTCCTAAATAAGTGGAGCCTACGTCTCTCCCCTCGAGCCAGGGTGGACCTTTGTGACGTCCTCGTGGGCACAGTGAGCCTACGTCATGCTGCCCTGTGTCCAAGACAAGGGTGGAAATGGTGTGTGTCCTCTGCTGGCCTCTCTTTTGAGACCCTTACCCTTAAAACACAGCTGTCATGTTCTGAGAAGCACAGGCCACATGGCAAGGTCATGCAAAAGTCCCCCAAAGAGTCGTCATCCACCTCCAGCAATGTGAAGGAACCGTTCTTCAGGTCCAGTCAGCCCACCTGTGAGCTCTACACCTGCAGCCCTACGTGCCAAGAGCAGAGACAAACCACCCCTGCTGTGTCATATTCCAATCTCTGACCTTTCACATTACTGTCTGAGCAATTTTATAAAAGGCAAATCTGTGTTATTTCTCATCTTAAAATGACTGAATAACTCTTCACATAGTCCCAAATAAATTATGCATCCTTATTTCACAAATCAGAGCCATGAACCTTTATCTGACGGTCACCCCAGAAATCCACCCTCTGTTTCTCCTTCACGTGAATTCTTTACTATGGCTGTGTGGTGGGGCCACAACTGCCCCACAGATACCTCACACTGTTCCATAACTACCTCTGCTCATCGGGACAAGTTCCTCTCTTTGCCTGGATGCTCTTTTGTTTGTTGGTTTGTTTGTTTGCCCTGTCCTTTTAGAGCCAGTTAATCTCTAAATTAAGCCTGGATGTGAGCCCAGATAATTTTCCCCAATATTTCATCTGATTTGGGCAGGTGCTCTGTCCTGTGTTCCCACACTTGTGTACCACTTTCATAACACTTGTCACTGTGCTGTCATTGGTGGTTTATTTGCTGTAAAACGTGCCCAGCAAATTGTGACTGTTTGGGACTATGTCTTCTTTGTCTTTGTATATCCAGTAAACTGTCTTCCACAGGAAGCCACAAAATAAATGTTTGCTAGTGGAACACAAGAGAAGGAGCTGCCCTGCCCAGTTCATACTTTGCTATGGCCCTTTCCCAGCTGGCTTTTTGTCTGAACCTGAACTTGACTGAAAAGTCAGTCATTTCCATCGCTCACCTTTTCTCTATTTGTTCCATTGACAGCTTTCTTCATACCTACCACTTACAAATAGAAAGTCATGTAGTTTAGCAAATTTAACAAATAGCACAGGCCAGGAACATAGACACACACACACCATACCTGGTTTAATCTCATTTAATCAACAAATCTTAGTGCTCAAGGGTTCTGGGAGGCAATGCCCAAACATAAGCAATGCCCTTTACTTATCTTCAAAGATAAAGACTACAGGGGTATAGATAATAAAAACATATCATGAAAGGACAGCTTTAACTAAAGCATCATTAGTAGATTTAAGTTGCATTTCTCTACTTTCTAAATCTTTAATATTTTTAATCAAAAAGATAGGCATCAATTTTTCTCAAAAGGTTATTATATCAAAATTAGTGGGGGGAAAAACTACAGTATTTTACTTGGATTTTTCCAAGTTTTTATTAACCAATAAAGCCCTTTTTTCCCCATGTAGAAGATTATCTAGAGCCTTAGAGAGATTATTACTTTTAAGGGAAATCATTATTCTTTTTTTCAATTTCTTTTTTTTATTGTAACATAGTTGATCGTACCTACCTGTGGTGTAAAGAGTTGAATATTAATACCTGTGTGCCATACGACTGGGGGATTTTAAGCATCAAGCAACTGCAGAGTAATTTTAATGCTCCTGAATTCAACATTGCACCTCCTTTGTGACACCTCCTTGTGTGCTTTTGATGCACATTATTGCATGTATTCACAATATTTGAAGTTAAATGGATCCCTATTGATCAAAAATAACAGCTCCTGATAAATTTCATTATGCACAGCAATTTAAAGAAATTTTCTGGCAAAAGTTCTTAATAATGTTTATTGACTAAGTTCACTTACTTCAGGTGGAAAAGAAAGGAAACAGTATTTTTAGAGAGCTCAGTACAAATTATTAATCTATCATTTTAGCACAATATGTTACAAAATTCTGAAAATTCAAGTTTCCTCCCAGATCATCCTCTGAATAGCTTTGAGGTGGGGATAGTTACTTAAGCTGACTGTCAAATGAGAATAAAAGTATCATAGTAAACATATGACAAGGTCGAGTGGAAGCAGTCTTACAAAACTGTCATTATCAGCTCATTTACACTTTCCACTCCTAACATAGTAGGTAAATGTGTGTACACCACCGGCACCAGCTGTCCCACCTTCCCTGTCTCCTGGCCCACGGGACCATAGAATGAGGAGACTCATCCTATCATTCCCCTTAATAATGTCACAGTACAGACAACCCCATACCAAGCTCCGGTGTGGTGCTGGTGTCACAGATATGGAGATTAATGAGACTTCAAGGACCTCTACATCCAGTAGAGGGACTGGGGCCCAGAACTGTCTTTTATCTTTGTGCTCAGTTTTGTGATGTGACAAGCACTTCTGGCATGTAACAGCATCGCAACTTTTGTATTGAGTGAGGAATTTGTTTTTCACCATTAAAAGAACTATCTTAGCAAATGTGGTGACACCGTAAATCATGACACAGAGCCCTGGAAACGGTCTGGGTGTCAGAGGCTGAGCCTTCAAGGATAAAGCCTCATCTACCACATGTACCATCACTTCCATGTGACAACCAGAAGATGCGTAAGCCAAACTGAAAGTTACGGTCCAGTCTATAATGTCACATCACACTGAAAATACTGACCCCCCCAAAATCTTTCCAAATTGAGAGACAAGAGATCTACCAAATACATGGCTGTGTGACTTTGTTCAAATTATCTAATCTCTGAATATCATGTTCTTCATCTGCAAAATGAAGGTGGGCTGTTGGTTTCAAGATGATGAAGTGAAAATCTTTATTTTCTTTTCTTTCACCCCCAAGTGAAAAATAATTAGTAACAATAAAATATTAACACCATCTTCAGTGACACAAGAGACATTTGTAGCCTAGTACCAAATGTGTGACATGAGAAATTGGAAGGAAGAATCATAACTGAGTTAGTGGAGGGTGAAGACCGAGTGCTTCCAAGCACTGAGCAGGAGCCAGCCCCCTGCAGAACACCAGAAATGCCAAGGAATGATGGGTCCAGCCCCTGCTTAAGGTGGAGCTAGAACCAGCCCCCTCCAGCCCTCAGGAGACAAAGGTATAGATTCTTTTCTTTTCTTTTTTTTTTTTAAAGATGACCAGTAAGGGGATCTCAACCCTTGACTTGGTGTTGTCAGCACCACGCTCAGCCAGTGAGTGAACCGGCCATCCCTATATAGGATCCGAACCCATGGCCTTGGTGTTATCAGCACCGCACTCTCCCGAGTGAGCCATGGGCTGGCCCCCAAAGGTATAGATTCTAAAGACATTCAATCAGAAATCCCTCAGACTCAATGCTGAAGAAGGCAGGGTGATATTAAAAACAAGAGCAAAAATGACACACAAATGAAAAACAAAAACTGGGGAATTGAGGGGTTGGATCCCGAGGCCTTCCTGCCTCCCAAACCAACTCTGTAAGGTTGACCCTAAAGCAAGAAGCTGAAGACTTGTTCTCTGACATACTTGTCCACAGCCAGAGAAAAGACAAGCAGATCCGAGCAGCTGGGCGGCTCCGATAAAGAAAGACCTGCGTGAAGTGAAGGCAGCCAGTCCACACACCCAACTCGCACACAGACACCCCTCCGGGCTTCCCCCACATCACTCCTCAACCAGAGCAGTCAAATATCATGCACTTGAGAGAAGAATCCAAAATTTAAGACAAAAGCCAACTAAGACAATTATGAGGTCCATCCATGTTGTTGCAAATGGCAGTATTTCATTCGTTTTTATAGCTGAGTAGTATTCCATTGTGTAGATATACCACATTTTCCGTATCCACTCATCCGATGATGGACATTTGGGCTGATTCCAGCTCTTGGCTATTGTGAAGAGTGCTGCAATGAACATTGGGGAACAGGTATACCTTCGACTTGATGATTTCCATTCCTTTGGATATAGTCCCAGCAGTGGGATAGCTGGGTCACATGGTAGATCTATCTGCAATTGTTTGAGGAACCTCCAAACCATTTTCCACAGAGGCTGCACCATTTTGCATTCCCACCAACAATGTATGAGAGTTCCTTTTTCTCCAGAACCACACCAGCATTTACTGTTCAGCGTCTTTTGGATTTTGGCCATCCTAACTGGGGTGAGATGGTATCTCAGTGTGGTTTTGATTTGCATTTCTCTGATGATTAGTGATGTTGAACATTTTTTCATATACCTGTTCAAAATTTATTCTTGATGAACAAATTTGGTAAG
>NW_007736103.1:13126-17813 GCF_000696425.1 Galeopterus variegatus
ACCACAATTTTTTTTTGAAGTTCTTACAACAAGAAAATGGAGGGGACACACCTGGGTGGGAGGGGGGGAGAGGGAGGAGGGAGGGAGGTTTCGGTGATGGGACACAATAATCAACTACATTGTATATTGACAAAATAAAAATAATAATAAAAAAAGACAATTATGAGAATAACACAATTTTTAAGAAACACAGAAAATAAAATACTGGCTCTAGTAGCTACAGGCAGTGCCTAGCCAACAGCCATCAAACGAACAGAGACTTCAGTCCTACAGCCTCGTGGAACCAAATTCCACTACCATCACGAACAAGTGAATTATTTCCCCACAGTCACCAGAAAGGAGCACAGCCCAGACTCCTGACCCACAGAACGGTGAGACAGTAAATTTGTGCCATTTGTGATCACTTGCTACTGCAGCAACAGAAAACTAACACGATGCCTATTTAATAACCAAAAATTATTTTTCTTTAAACTTAATGATTAAAATCTCTCTAAAATCATTGCTTATGTGGCTATGTTCTCTATAAAGGAATACTTATCATAATTAGTAACTCAGGCACATAATTATTAACAACATTATTTTCTGGCAATGACAACAGGGCATATTTAGTGTATGCCCGATGTGAACGACAACTCATATGCTGCTGATCTTATGTTTCCATCTGCCCTTCATTGTTCTGTTTCTGCACTTTTAGGCATCGTATCTCACTACTAATGAAATGACAACTGCTGACTGAGCCTGTTTTGCTGTTAGGAGGAACAGAAGCATTCAGGTTTCTGCATTCGTAGCTTTATTTTACAGAAAGTCAGCTATTTTACATAACTCCTCTATGATTTCTATGTCTCTCACTGCAGTCATTGAGGCCATTATGGGTCAGAGGTTAAAATAAAACCTGCTTTGACGAATTTTGCCTCTAGCCAGTTGATTTGAGCAAGCAAAATCTATTAACTATTCATTTCAGAGCAGTGTTACTGAATGCAATATAACTGTCATATCTTCATGTTGGAAATATCCTACAGCTGGTATCCATTGACACATAATTTTTATCTCCTCTATGCAGGTCTTAATTAAATCATACTTTAAAAGAAGTAGTGGCAGAACTTAATTACTCTGAGATGAATCTTGAGCCATTTTCCACATGAATGTACAAATGAGTGAATGGTGAAATGAACACAGGAAAATCATGTTTGGAATTTGAATTTAAGAATATGGAGCTGCTGAATAAATTACTCTAAACTTGGTGCTCTGAATAAAGCCACTATTGTTCATTTTTTTAATGATGCATAAATTTTTGAACTTTCATTTATGTATATATGCCTTTACAAATGTTTTATTTATGTACTTATAGATGACTATGTTGTGCGACTTAGGTCCTGGAGTGTCTTACTTAGGAAACCTATTATTGCACTGTTATGTACTGTATGTTACATGTGTGTACATGTATATGTGTCTATCTACACATGCACACACACACACACAAGATAGACCTAATAGAAAGCGTGGAAACCTAGGAAAAAATGCAAGCCTGGGAGTATATATATATATATATATATATATATATTAACCTGAGGGTTTTGTACAATGCAATAGTGAAGTAAGATTCCAAATTTGTAGAGGAAGATTCTTGCCACAGAGTGGAGAATAGAATGGGAATGTGAGATGGAACATCTTAGAAGGTTAATAAATAACTCTGGATGAAATATGATGAGAGGTTGGCTAGGTTAGTGCACTGAAAATATAAATAAAATAGTTCAAAGACAAATAGGAGACCACTAGATTTGGCAGTTAGATATGGCAGATGAAGAAGAGGAAAGGATCCAGGATGGTGGTCACCTCTCTGAGTGAGCAGATGGGTGGATGGCAGAGCACTTTACACAGATAAGAAACACTGTTGAACGTACCACCATGAGTTCAGCTCATGCCAAGTACCTGACACATTCACAGGCAGATACTAAGTGATCTTGATATAAAGATGGTGGGAAAATGAGGGAGACTGTCTAGGAGAAAATATGGAAAGAGAAAAATGCAGACTAAGAGCAATGTCCTAAGGAATTACTAAATGAAGGAGGAAGCAAAAAAGAAGTTTAAGAAAAGCAGAAAGGTAGGAAGAAAAACCAGGAGGGTGGCATAGCATGGAACCTAAGGAAAAAGAAGTCTTTTAGGAGAGATACATGGTGAAGAATATGGCTAAAACAATTTTTAAAAACAAAAGAGTGCCCGTCTGATCAGCAGGATCAAGAACGAGTATATGAGTAGCTACTGCAGATTGACAAATTGCTACAACTTTAGTGGCTTCAAAGAACACACATTTATTATCTCACCATTTCCATAGGTCAGGAATTCAGGCACAGCTTATCTGGATCCTCTGCTCTGGGTCTCACAAGGCTGAAGCCCAGGTGTGGGCTGAGATATGTCACCATCTGCAGACTCAACTGGGGACAAGCTCACGTAGGTGGCTGGTGGAATACATTTCCTTGTGGTCGCAAGACTAAAGACTGTCAGACGAATCCACCCTCTAGTCCCAGAGGCTGCCCAGGGTTCATGGCCACATGGACTTTTCCATCATAGGTTCCTACTTCATTTGGCCCACAAGGAGAGCCTCCAGCTCTGCCTTGGCAGACTCTTATTTAATGTAATGTAATTACAGAGGGACCTCCCGTCACCATTGTCAGATAATGTGACCTAAGCATGGGAGTCGTAGGCCTGGACCACGCTCCAGGGGAGGGAATTAAAGATTCACACAGCAGGAGGTGGGAATAGTTGGGGGTCACCTTAGGGTCTGTCACCGCAATGACTTTATTCCAGCTTGGGCAGAATCAGTAGAGTAAAAGGAGAATAAGCAGCACCACATTTGTCGAGAAGTGAGAAAATGGAGACGGGGGACAACTTCTGAAGAAGTCTGGCTATGAAGAGGAGCAGTTAAATGGAAAGGTCATTGGAGAGGGTTGCAGGGTGAGAGGAGGACTTGTTTTTGAGGAGCTTTGGTGTGACTGTGGCAGTTTGTAAGAGGCAGGAAATTTGTAAATATCAAAACACTAATAGATATTAGAGACGACCTTAGAGAGGTGAAGACTGAAGATAGGAGAGGCGTGCATCTCCTCACAGCCATGAGAGGATGTGCATAGTGCAAGTCCTTATGTGAGGTGTGTGGGTGGGGGACAGGTGTCCCTTTTAACCAGGGAACAGGAAGGGACTGCGGGTGCAGGGCAAAGGGAATTGTGGGTTTGATGTCAGCAAATTGAGGGAGTTTTCATCTGACAGCCTCTGTTTTCTCTGTAAAGTGAGGTCCAAGGTCATCTGCAGAGAATGCAGGGTGTATGTGTTAAGGAATTGGAGGTTTGGAAGGGTGGAGAAGGTTTAAAATAATCCTTATAGACCATCTTTCGATGAGTTAACTGTAAGACCATAGTAAGATCGTCAGGTAGTGTTGAACACACACTTGAAGTTGGTTCTATAATCCAAAGTTAGGGTTTGCCAAGAGGCACATGAAAATATCTGATGTAAATATATAAAAACATAGAATGAAAATTTAGATATTGTCAAGAAAAGAGTTGAATTTGAAGCTCCATTGAAGAAATTTATTGAAGAAAGCACTTTTGGAGAAAAATTAAGGCAGAAAGATAAACCAATTTTAGGTTCCATTGAGGTAAAAGAACACATGCAACCCATGAATATTTCAACACAATTGGGTGATAGAAGGTTACAGTCGAAGAGCAGGATACCTCCGTTTTCAGTTTCGAATGTTGAGAGGCTTCCAAGGTAACAAAGTCTAGAGTGTAGCAGCCACAGTGTTGTCAAATGCTTACTCTGATTTTTAAAACGCATCCATCATTTAGAAAATTTTAGGTAAGTAGAGGGTCACCGATACTTTCATCGGCATTTAAATTCACATAAAGCTTACTTGGCTAAATATAGTTCCTAATTTTTCATAGGCTATGAACAGTCAAGCTGAGTGTTGGTATTTTAGAGGAGAACTCTGTTCTAGAACCTTTAGCTGCCACACCCTCGCTTCGGGCTTCCACCTCTTCTGTGGACACTGCTCATGCTGCGTTCACTTCTCTACCCTGGGCTCAGCATGACGGGTTGGATGAGAGGCTCCCAGACTCCAATCCTGCCTTCTTCCAATCTCTTACTGATGCCACTACCAGAAATACTTTCCCCAAATGCAAACATTATCATATCACTTTTTTCTTAAAACCTTTCAAAAACCCCAGTTATCTATAAAATAAATTCCCGAATCTCCATCATAACCCACCAGGTAGACCTTCTGAATCACATCTCACTCTAAGTTTTCATTTTTCCACTCTTTGCTTGCATGCTATACTATATTCACATGAGTTATTTACATATCCCTACATGTCTCGCCCTTTTTTATACATATGTGATATTTGTGAATCTGACAGCTAAGAGTCCAGGGTTCCCTGTCTCCTCATATGAAAGGGACTACTTCCCCCTTGGGTGCCTTTCATCCCATGTTAGTATTTCTACCACAGCTTCTGCAAACAGCTCTTTGGTCTTACTTGCTTACACACCTACATGCCCTATTAAAGGAGAGCAGGAGCAACTTGGAATTCAGCCATCAGTAAAACAGATGATCAGCTTTATTTTTTGCTCAGCATTGCTTTGGCTATTCGTGGTCTTTTGTTATTCCAGATAAATGACTGTATAGTTCTTTCCATGTCAGAGA
>NW_007736103.1:18834-20421 GCF_000696425.1 Galeopterus variegatus
AAAAAAAAACAGAAAGTAAAAAATAAATAAATAAATAAATAAATAAACAGATGATCAGAAAAATACAAGGTAGATATTATACTGACTACCTGGCCAGTGTGAATACAACTTCCTCTTTCTCTTCTCTGTTCTTTGGGATTGAAAGAGAAGATAAGGGAAAACACAGAAAAGTGAGCATAGCATTGTATCAAGAAAATTTGAAAACATCAGGGAGGAAACTAACTTAATTTTTCAAAAAACGGTTTTTGCCTTCCTATTCCAAACACAAGAAAGGAGCTTTTTGATGTATATCTTAAATACAGTAGAGTTAATGCAAGTAGAAAATGCAAGTGTGGTGCACAGGCCCAGGGAGCGACTCCTGCCAGGAGCAGAAGTACAGCAAAAGCCGTGGCTTCACAGCAAAGACTAGTCACAGGTCACTGAAAGTGATGTGAGACTTACACAGGAGATGCTGCTTAGGTGACTCTCACTCCTTGTTACAAAGGCCTTCCTTCCATGGAGGGTCTGACTCTATCTTGAGTATTTGAGATGAAAATAGTGATGGTTTTCCTCCCTGCCCGGTATTAAGCCCATAGTAGTACCGGATGAGGTGTACTGCGTATGCACTGAGCCACACTAACACGTTCATAAATTTTAGTGCCTTTCATAGGCAAGAATACTTCCAAAATCATTTTAATTTCCCAGTCATCCAACAATAACCATGGGTAGAAACCACTGGTTTAGAACTACTTAAGGGGATAGAAGAACTCTCTAATTGCAGACTAGAATTTCAAGCTAAAGCTATGTTAAATGAAATTAAATCAGAAGCAATGCCATCAGGCAAATTGGTAACTGACGCTGGTGACAGAGCCCCTCCCCACTCCACACACCCTCACATACACCCTCACGAAACAATTGCAGATCATAGCATCTCTGAGCTCCAAGTGAAGATAGAGTCAAAATATTCTAGGAAACTTTGCACCTTCACAAGCCCAACAGCAACACAGATCAGGAAACAGGACAAGCAGGTCAGCTCAAATGTGAAGATTTATATAAATGAAGTCCCCTTCTATAGTGCAAAAAATTCTGTAATAGACCACTTGTTTGGCCTTTTTCTTCTTTGAAAACCTATATTCCATAATAGAAGCAAGTGCCTCACTATCAAAATCTATGAGCTAGGAAGTATATTTCAACAAATTGTATTCCGTGTGTGGTTCATGTATCTGCCAGCCCAGTCAAGACATCCAACTGAGACAGTGTGTTGGCTGAAAGAGCCAGCATGGTAGGACAAAGACTGCAGGATTCTGCTTACGTGAGCGACATGCAGCAGGCAAGCCCATCGAGACAGGAAGTAGAATAGCGGCTGTCACAGGCCGAGGGACAGGACAGGGATGGGAAGTTATTGTGTAACTGGTGCAGAACCTCCATTTCAGTTGATAAAAAAAAGTTCTGGAAATAGAGAGTGGTGATGTCTGCACAACATAGTGAATGTAGTTACTGTCACTGAATTGTAGCTAGAAATTGTTCAAAATGACAAATTTTATGTTACATATATTTTACTACAATTAAAAAAAGGCCATCAAGATTCCTTATGCAAAGTTCCTTCTT
>NW_007736103.1:21464-22786 GCF_000696425.1 Galeopterus variegatus
TTTTTTTTTTTCCTTTTTGTCTTTCTTCGTGACCGGTAATGGGATCGCAACCCTCGGTGTCATGCCCATACCATGACCAGCAACGGGATCACAACCCTCGGTGTTGCGTCCACACCACGCTCAACCAGTGAGCGGACCGGTCTCTATATGGAATCCGAACCCTCGGTGGGAACGCCGCCGCACTCCCAAGCGCCGCACTCCACCGAGTGCACCACCGGGCCGGCCCGAAGTGCATTATTTTTTTAAAAATCTTACAGTTTCTCTGTTCATAAGTTTTATAGTTTAAAATGTGATTTAAATAATTTAAGACTAAATGACTCTGAGCACCCAGAATTAAGTAACTCCAAAGTGGAGACACATATAATTCTAAATTGGTTTTTTGCCTTACTCTTCAAGGCTGGTGTTAACTTAATTGCTTAGGTTATGGTATCATCTATTTTTTTTTTTCCCTTAAAATTCTGTTGTCTGTAGAAGAGTAAATGATAGAATTCTTATTGTCCCATTCTATAGACGACTCATAAACATACAATTAATTCTTTATTTCCTTTTTAAAAAAATAAGCCACTTTACAATTTAGTGCAAAATGCATGAATTCAAAAGTTTAGGTATTAAAGGCAGTTTTTGCTGGGATTTGATGCGTTATAGGGTTGACTTGAATAGATACTTTGATATAAATTCAGTCTTTAAATCATATGATGACAGTTTGGAGTTTATTTTTGTAAACAAAAATATTTTCTATACACAGTAATTTAAGATGAATTAGTCATATATTAAATGAGAATAAGTTATGTCCTTATGAATTAGAATAGTATTGCCACTTATTATGACCTCAAGCTATACTTTTTGAATAAATGAATATATTAAGATTATATTAAAATAAAGTTTATAATATTTTAAGTACATAGATCTAAAATAATATTATTTCTACATAAAATGACTTAATCATGTAGGTTAACTAAAATGGTAAAATAATGTTGATAAATCTTAAGAAAGTTTATGGGATTATTTAATTTTTAATTTTTTTATTGAAACAGTTGATTGCACATATCTGTGGGGTACAAAGTTGAATATCAATATCTGTGTGCAATATGCAATGCTCAAATCAGGATAATTAGTATATTCAACATTATACAGTGTAATCGTTTTTATACTGCTTGGCATATAAAATTTTCAAAATGTATTACACATCTCCTTAACTCACTAAAATACATCATTCACTAGACATAGTGTGATATTTTCTTGAGAAGTCTTAGAAATTTTTAGTATGAACATATGACACTTTTTTATAAAACTGCTTCTACAAGGTATAGTCACAGGTGCAG
>NW_007736103.1:23206-28252 GCF_000696425.1 Galeopterus variegatus
TGCCCTTCATTTGGTCATTTGCTGCTTTTTCTGGACACGCAGTGGGGCATATTATTTTCATGACCCTTTGGCAGCATGATCTGGCAGATTTTTCCAAGATTAAGTCAAAGCCCGATTCAACATTCCCTCAAGTGTTTCTCCCCACATTTATCAATTTAATTATCTGCCCTTTGGTTCCACGACAGAATTAAAAATCACTGCAGTACTATAGCTGCATTTTTAATCAAAATCAACTTGACATTTCTTGTTAGATTCACCCTGCTTTTATCATTATATTGCTATGTATTTTGATGAGTTGCAGCATAGGACTGTTACCATCTGTTCTGATGATCTCTCACTGAGTGACAAAACACCCTAAACTTTTTGGTGTAAACCAACAACCATGGTTTCTGCAGAAAAGGAAGTTGGGTAAGGCATAAAGAAGGATGCTGTGATGCTCCACAATTTCTAGGGCCTTAGGTGAGAAGACAGGAAGGTCGAGAGTGACTTGAATCTCTGGGCTGGACCAAGGGGGACCGGAGGAAGCTTTCAAGAAGGTTTCTTCACTCACATGGCCAGAGATGAGGCCAGAAAGGTGAGGCTTAGTTGCACATGGACAGGAGCACCTACACACAGCCTCTCCCACTCTGCAGTGTTAGGGTTTGGGGAATTATTACATGGTGTCTGGCTCTCTCCAGAAAGTTTTTCCAAAAAGAACAAGTCTATCATATAGGATTCTTTCTGAACAAGCCTCAGAAATCACAGAAACTCACTTCTCAGACCCCACCTTTTCATGGGAGGGGTGTCAAGGTATTGAAAATTGCAGTTGATTCTCATTACCTGTGGTAGTTATGTGCTATAAAGTCACCACACACTGAATTAGGGAATACCGAACCTTTGCTCTTAGGGGAAACAGAGTAAGGTTCCTCTGAGCCTCTGGTCAGAACATTTTTACCCACCAGTCGATACACAACCTCGTACAATGTGTGTTTCTGCTTAAAGACACCGTGTTAAATACATATTGTTGATCCATTCACATTGAACTCATGGTCAACAGCACCATAACTTGTGCCTAAATGGAGCTTCCCTAACACATATATTTTCTCCATTAGGCACATCACAACCTCCTTGTGCTTAAGAACGCTGGACAGCACTTCAGCATGGCACGCGTGGGCCATGTAAAGAGCAAGATCACCAACAAAAAGCACATAACTTCAAAAAAACATGGAATGTCATAGACTGTGACATAGACAAGTGTTTACAGCCTGAGAGCTGAGACAGGAAGGCAGAGCACTCTTTGCTCGTCCTTGGCTGGGAGCGTGCACCCTGGGCAACTCAAGTTTGGTTTCACCTTTTTGTACACGTCCATTGATGACCACAAAAGCACAGTACATATTGGTTTTAGGTTAAAAATAAATTTCAGCAAGCTGGCAAATTCACAAATACAGAATCCATGAGCAATGAAAATAAAATGTTTTTTTCTAAATCACCATCTTATCTTAACAATTTATATGTGCTCTTTACTGAGCATTTTAGCAAGCTGGCAAATTCACAAATACAGAATCCATGAGCAATGAAAATAAAATGTTTTTTTCTAGATCACCATCTTATCTTAACAATTTATATGTGCTCTTTACTGAGCATTTTAAAAATCGACTTTATCCATAGCACTGTTACAAAGATGTTTACACAGATAACACACCAGACAAGAATTTTTTCCAAACCATGTTTAATACTAATTTCAACAGCATTATAGGATAAGCATAAAAAGCATAAAATAAATGTTTGCATGTCTCTTTATTCTTTAACATCCATTCTTTGCTATAGCCTCTTAACTGTTTAATATATATTGTTTGAATACATAACTCAATATGTATTCTTCTAAAGATCAAAACATAAAACCATTTTGAAATTTCTGGCAAGAATGCGATTTACATTTCTATGAGTGATATAAAATTGCAGACTGTAGAAAAGAAAATTTAGATTCTCGCCGAAAAGCATAAGTTTCTTTTCTCAAATCTGAATTTAGAACAATGTTGGAAATCTATTAGATAAATACAAATAGATTAAATTAAAATAATTCAGACAAAGAGAAGCTGATTTTTTGTGCTGAGACTTTGGAACAGCAACGGCGTGCCCATGCGTAATAAACCAGCATCCTCATTTTCTAGAAGAACAAAGAGAGAACAGTGTGAAAGCTCAAAANGAAAAGCATAAGTTTCTTTTCTCAAATCTGAATTTAGAACAATGTTGGAAATCTATTAGATTAATACAAATAGATTAAATTAAAATAATTGAGACAAAGAGAAGCTGATTTTTTGTGCTGAGACTTTGGAACAGCAATGGCGTGCCCATGCATAATAAACCAGCATCCTCATTTTCTAGAAGAACAAAGAGAGAACAGTGTGAAAGCTCAAAAGTGTCTTCATGGGGTAATTCTTTTACCTGTCATTTCAGATTTTTAAAACTGAAAATAAAAGAAGAAAATTTTTGAAAAGACCTAAAACTAGTTCATTAAATCTATTATTTTGTTCTTGTATTTTTCTCATGAACAATAGGAGATATTACCACTATTATATGTAATTATTTCTTTTTCACATCTTTTGGCAACTGACAAAATAGCATGGGCTTTCGGAATTAGCTGAGCGCACTTTTTATACTGAAAAACCACAGAAGTCATGGAGTTCTTCTGGGTCTAATTTCCCATCCCAAAGTCCTCATCTGCAATGACACTTGAAAAGCACCCACGTGGTCCATAAGAAATGCTTAATAATTGTCTCTTTCTCTACAATACTTATCTGTTTCTTTTATTGGTAACTGTAGGACTCTGAGAAAAGTTTATGTTTACAGCATAGACAGATTTATTAAATCATGCAGCTAGAGTCAACACAGTGACTACTGCTTACAAAAGAAGACTGACTCTGTTTGCAGCCTCATTCTCATAGCCCCAGTCTCTAGTACATTCCTCTTCTCTGCCCTAGTCTTAGCCTGCTTTGCTTCTTGGCAACACTATTTCTTCCGGTTACACTGGCCTTCTTAAGTTGCTCAAATACCCCAAGCATTTTTCTGCCTTAAGTTCTATGTGTAAGCTGCTTCCTCTGCATGCACCCTCTTCCCTAGCTACTGGTATACCAGTTGCCCCTCACCTTTCAGCGCTCAACAATGTCATCTTTCCTGAAGTCCCTGTACCCCTTGCTCACCCCTTGCTCTGAGTGAGCACCTTGTGTGTGCCTGCGCACAATCTGTACTCAGCTCATTTGCCTGCTTGCTTGTTTTTTGGTTTTTGTTTTTCTCTCACCCTCTAGAACAAAGGTTGGAAGACTATGGCCTCTGGGTAAAATACAGTGAACTGCCTGATTTTGTGCAGCCTAAGAGCTAAGAATGGATTTTACATTTTCCAGTGGATGAAAAAATAAAAATAAGAATAAAATTCTGTGAAATATAAAAAATAAAATCATAGGAAGTTCAAATTCCAGTGTCCATAAATAAAGTTTTTGGCAACACAACCATGCCCGTTCATTCAAGTGCTATTTATGATGACTGCCTTTATGATATCATGATAGGAACAGATATACAGTCTCTGTCTAGTCCAGAAAGCCTAAAATATCTAACATCCGGTCCTTTACAGGAGAAATCTGATGACCGCAGTTGTGGAATAGCAAGCCCACAATGGCAGGCTCACTTCTATGTTCTTTGCTTAACACAGAGCCCAGCACACCATAGGTGCTGTAGGCAGCTCTCAACAGAAGCGGCTGAATGAAGACTGTCTCCTGAGCATAGGTGATGCCCTCATTATTCCCTTCAATGGAGCAGTGCTAGAGGATTAAGATAAATAGTAAACACCTCATTCATAGACTCTGACATTCCGTTGATCCTAAGTGACACCAGTATTTCAAACAGCACAACAAAAATAACGGTATCAACTCAGGTGATGCAGTGCTTTCCTGACACTTTGAGTTATTTTATTCTTATCTAGAGAAATTTCTCAGGCTTATATCTGTTTTTATAAAATATGGAAACAGAATAAATTGGTTAAGGTATTTCTCAAACTTCTTCACATTTGGAGACTGACCATTCTGAATCATTTTTTGATTCAACGTCATCAGAATCCATGTTCTTATATACATAATTTTTGTTCTTGTCTCACCAAGAGTGCTGTTGACACAACCTATCTTAAAGGAGGAGTTCAGGACTGGCTCCAACACACAGTGTTCAAATTAATATCACTGCTGATAACCACTCTGCAAGTTGTGAGATGGGCACATTTTTTATCTTGTAATTGGGGTCAAAAAAAAGTTCTTAAGCAAAGCCAGGACATTTTCTTCTGCCAACGGTCCATAAATGGTTTGTGGACTGAATCATCAAGGGGTTGTTGTGTCTAGTCACACCTACAGGCCTAACCACTAAGTCACTCTGCTTTTTAACAGCATTTGTCTTCAATCGTGCAGGTGCGTGTTCATGAACATTCACCATGAACTAACACACGTTACTCATGCTGTAGGTGACTTCTTTCCATTAAAACCTAGCCTTTCTCTCTCTTTCCCTGAGCCTGAACTAATTTCCTTCTAAGGGAAAGTCTTCTCTTTTCATGTTTCTCTGAGATTCCCTGCTATGCTAGTGAATTCTCATCTCCTAAGGAGTGAAGCATTTTTTTCAAATAATGCACATAACCCAATTGAAACCTAACAATATAAACAGCTCTGATCAAGTTTGTGCATTTACTTACATTACAGCTGCCACCAGGCCAACAGCGGTTATAAACTGAAGTCAATTGAAAGACATATTCACATTTTAAGAATCTTAAAAATGAAAAAAGTGAACACAGTGAAATAAGCGAAATGCAAAAGTTAACATTTTGAGCACATATTCAGTGCCAGCCACATTTCCTAGTCCTTTATATTTGGTAACTTATTTAATCATAACCATATGCAAACCTATAGAGGAAGTAGCTTCATTATCCCTATTTTACAAATGAGGAACAAAGAATGTTCAAATAATGAGAGGCATTTTATGCCCAGGCCATCAACCCAGTTCACCCTTGCAGTACGGCTGCACCCTTGCCAAACA
>NW_007736103.1:28873-30728 GCF_000696425.1 Galeopterus variegatus
ATGCCAAATATAGCAGAATATAATTATAATAAAACATATTATTCAGTGCGTTTCTGGAATTCAAATTTAACTGGGTGTCCTGTATTTTTACTTGCTAAATCTGGCCAGCCTCTCTCCCATGCCTGAACAAATTCCTCCTTTACACTGCTTTACAAAAGCTCACTTCCCTTCCAGGATGGAGGGAAAAGCCCATGTACTTTGAGCATATTTAGCACATTGTGTATTCTTACAGGAGTGTGTACACTACTTTCCACATGCCAGATGTCTGACGTATATTATCAGAGGTCCTCAAAACAGCCTGACAAGGACCATATTCCTGGATGCACTTTTCAGATGAGTGTGTTGAAGAGAAAATAAGTTAGATAGTATCTTCAAGGTTATATAGAAAATAAGCAGTGAAATAAATACACAAAACCATTTCTTTCTGACTGCAGAAGCCATAGCCTTTGTAGTTAAAACCACAACTTTGTGCTCTATTTTCCATCTTGACTGCTCTGAATGATTTTTTCCAGGTGGACATTAATGCTTCTGTTCCAAAGCAGTGGAAATAATTGCAAAAAAAAAAAAAAATGGAGAAACAGTGTGTGCCTCAGTGTTTCCTCTAATCCCTGTTTCCCAGAGACCTGGGACTAAAACAACAACCTGATGCAAATCCACCCCCGACTGGAGTACCAGCAAAGAGTGGACAAGAAATCTATGATAATCTCACATGCTGGGAGTACAGATCAATAGGTAGGTGTGTGTTTTCCACATTGAAGAGGCATAAGTCCATTAAGCAAAGAAATCAGTTTCCAAGGATAGAAAACGGAAAGAAAGATATTTTTTTTTCCCTCTCAAGTTGTTGACTTAAAGTCAGATGCAATAGATAATGACCTGAATACAGTTCAGGCTACACTCATCTTCTTCAAGATGACCTTGACATGTCAAAGTTAGTATTGTTTGCTTAAATGTTAATTGTTTAAAGGTTTGTATTATAATCAAACATGAGTTTTATCATAGCTGAGAGTTTTCATGAAGAAGTTTGGTCATGTTATTCCAATGACAAATTTTAAAGTTATCACTAAAAGTAAAATTGTGCTAAAAGAGCTATTACAAATTTAATTCCTGTGTTTGGCATGGAGCTTTGCTCTGGTTGCCTGTGCCCACACCTGCCCACTCTGGGCAGGTTCTCCGTGTCTGTGTGGAGAGGTGACTAACCCAGCGATGGAAGTCCACTCTCACTCTTCATGGCATCAACTCTTGATGAAAGCATGTGATGCTTTTTGGTGTATCACAGTAGAGGCAAGAGTGAAGGGGGTCGGTGGTTAATGGTTTGCAAAAGTAGAGGAGGAAGAAAAGTAAAAGCAAAGATGGAAAGGAGAGGAAAAAAGGAAATACCTTGAGGAATGTTCAGAATATCACGTCCAGATCACACCAACTGCCTTTCTCTGTCCTGTCTGCATTAATTCACCCTTAGTCTTCTTAAAATACAGTTCAAATCTATCGTACAACTTTTGTGACTTTTCATTGACTGAATTCCAAAAGCCAAGCACCTTAGAACTTGCATATCAAGCCCCTCTACAGGTGCGGGCCCGAGACTCCTCATGCCACAGTGCCCCTCACCACGTCTGCCCTCCACCTGCCCCCAAATACCCTAAGACAGAAACCCACAACCAGCTCTCTGCATTTTAGGAAACTGTTGTGATCTCATCCTTTTGAAACTAAACAAGCCAAAAGTGACTTTATTCAATCTGAGGCAATAAGTGTCAAGTGAATAAAGAAATCTTGGGCTAACGTAAAAAAGAATGCATAAAGTGTCTGAACTGCATTCCTTTGAAGTTCATCAGAAATGAGACTACACAGAGTATGTTTCCAT
>NW_007736103.1:31416-34182 GCF_000696425.1 Galeopterus variegatus
TTATCACTTTATAGATCCTGTGTCTTTTCTTCTTCTCCTCTCATTTCCCAGCATGAGGCTTACTATTTGTTTTTATGTGTGTTACACTGTATGGGCCACTGCACATTATCTATTTGTGTTGACATCGACCACCCAGAGGAGCCAAGCATGTCCCACAGGTGCAGCTTCTTAGCAAGTGGATTATTCTCTGCTCATGTCTTCAGTAGAAAGGCATCCTTATCTAGAATGAACCCCAAATACCATTGCATTAACATGGAAACACAGATCAGGACCACTGCTTGGGAGGGCTTTGTGGGGGAGGGCTCACTCCTTACAGAGTGCAAATGCTATGAACTCCCACTGACGTGGCACTGTCCGCAGGACCCCTGCACAGATGCGACTGTAACCCAGGGTCATGCCGTGCGAAGTCTGCTGCCAGTAATTCCTAAATTGTTTTTCATTGTTTTTCTGTATTTATAATCACAGTTGCCCTTAGCCTTTAATTTTACAAAAGAAGTTTAATTGGGAAGTGGGGGTGGGGGCAACACCCACAGTCTCAAGCTAAGGCATTTCTGGAATCCTAGAGAAAAAGAGACCAAATGCGAGGGTGATGAGAAGATGGTTTGGGAATGCACATGATTCATTTAGTGCTTTTCTCAGTTGTCTCTCAAAATGACTTCAAATATATCCTTTTACAAACTGTCATTTTATATATGTCTCAAATGTCTGTCAATCGATGGATAAATTTAAAAAATGGGTTTTTTATTAATTACAAGAATTGAATATTACACAGCCTTTAAAAAGAAGGAAATCCTGTCACATGCTACAACATGGATAACCATAAGGACATTATGCTAAGTGAAATAAGCTAGTCACAGAAACACTTTGAGATTCCATTCATATTAAGTATCTAAAGCACTCTTAGAAACAGAAAGTAGAAAGGTGGTTGCCTGGGGTTGTGGGGAGAGGAGAATGGGGAGTTGTTTAATAGGTTTAGAGTTTTAGTTTTGAGAGATGAAAATGTTCTAGAGCTCTGTTGCACAGTGATGTGAATATTCTTCACACGACTGAACTGTACACTTAAAAATGGTTAAGATGGTAAATTTCATGTTATGTGCTTTTTACCACAATAAAAACTGATGATCTGACAGTTTTTCTCTCCTTTCCATTTTCCCAGTAACTGGAATGGAGTTTCTGCATCTGCACGCTGATTCTTCTCCTTCTGCCATGTTTTCCAGGGGGTTTCCCACAATCATCTCTAGGCATTTGTGAGGAGGACTCAGAGAGAAAGGAGTAGCATGTGGGTTAGGGCTGAGCAAGGAGAGGTGGGCTTCGTTTTGTCTGAGGAGAGTTGGGAGGATAGGAGGGCAGGAATGTCTGAGGTAATTAAGGCTGTAATGCTGGGAGTAGCATGTGGGTTAGGGCTGAGCAAGGAGAGGTGGGCTTCGTTTTGTTTGAGGAGAGTTGGGAGGATAGGAGGGCAGGAATGTCTGAGGTAATTAAGGCTGTAATGCTGGACACATGCATCCCTCCAGTAGTGCAGACCTATGACCCTGTGACCCTGTGACCATGACACTGCTCATCGATGACAGACGTGGAGCACAGTATCAACAGGTTTGTGTAACACACTCCTGAGTCGCGTGCCCATCAAATGTCAGTTTGGGGCTAGAGTGTGGCTACTCAGGATGGACAAGCTGGTGGGGAGGAAGGCAACACCATCTGCCGATCACCTACTGTGTGTCTGGCACTGTCTTAGGACAAACCAAACATTAGATTCAAGGAATTTATTAACCACCGGAGTTTGACAAATAAAATCATCTGAATAAAGCATTTGCACTGGCATGATAGAGGAGATGGTACATGGTCCAGCAGGGCACAGAGGAAGGAGAAACCCCCTGAGGTTGGCGAGCTGCAGAGAGGGTATATCACGAAGGTCTTCAAGGAGGAGTCTGTGTTTATAGAAGATCTTACTGTGTGTCTCTGCATCTTCACGCCTCCATCTCCTCCCTGGCAAACAGAGGGTCTAGTCTGTTCAAGTATCAGCACTGCCCTTTAGGAAGGGTGATGCTCTTTCTAGCCCATAGGAATATTCTGAATATATGAAGGAATCATGATACTCTTCCCTTCTAAGGGATGGGAATGGACCAAGTTCTACCAAGTCATGAACTGATATAAATTGGGTAAATTCTGAGAAAGACAAAAGGAAGAGGGGCTCTTTTCCCCCACTGGACATTGTTGTTTGGGGGATAAAATGTGGAATTGTTGCAGGATCTTGCGGTGATGGTGGGAACTTGCTTGAAGTTGCATCTGACCGGCTGAGCTGCTCACTACCTACCTATGGAGCCGCTCCACCTGGGGTTCTTATCAGGAAAAGCATTGTCTTATTGCTTATGGCAATTAATTTAGGGTTTTCTGTTATGAGAGATTAAACTTAGCCTACTTAACATACTGTTTAAACTCCTACTGGTCAAATAAGTTGCAAAAGTTTGGAAAGAAGAAGGACAAAACTAGTATTTGAAGCAAAGGGAGGAAGATATGAAAGGTAATTCTTCTCGGATGTGATATTTCAGTGTGGCTGGTGAATGGCTTCAGGTAGTAGAGAAATAAGACTAATGTGAGGATGACGGTGGTGGAAGAGAAGTCAGGTCTGAGCCAGTGACCCCCATAAGTTTCAGAGCATGAGAGTCAAATGCACCTGGCACAGTGACTGGATGTTAATCTATAGCTGGGGCTTCTTAATCAGTTTGAGCCTCTTTGGCAGTGTGGTGAATCCTCTCTCAGAATACA
>NW_007736103.1:34593-36765 GCF_000696425.1 Galeopterus variegatus
TGGGGCTTCTTAATCAGTTTGAGCCTCTTTGGCAGTGTGGTGAATCCTCTCTCAGAATACATTTTTTTTAATTCATAAAATAAGATACATGAGATCATAAAGGAAACTAGTTATATTAAAAGAGAGTTATAAATTATTCTTTTAAAAACAAATTTGTATTAAAGTAACAGGTGTATTTCATCATTCCATTAAGTAATAAAAGCTAGTGATGCATCTAAGAACCACAGCAGTTTGAAAGTTGAAATAAGTACAGGCAGTCCTCAACTTATGATGGTTTAACTTAGGATTTTTTGACTTTATGAAAGGTTAACCAGGGTATTTGATGCATTTTCAACTTATAGGAGTTTATCAGGACATAACCCCACCATAAGTTGAGGAACATCTGTATAAACAATATATCTATATAGAGAGATAGACAGACATAGACAAAGTAGATAGATAGATTGACTCTAAAGTGGTATGAAAATACCTGTAAATTCTATGAGGGAGAGGGTCTTAGGTATTGCTACAACCTCTGTGAATTGTTGCCTACTCTCATAAGTGAAGAAAACACTGCATTTCTGTTAAAGATTGGTGACAACAAGATGTGACCTTATTGCTACCTAGGTCCACAGATCCTGAATTCTATCCAAGGCCCTCTCAAGTAGCCTAGGGAAGCCAGGTAGAGAAACCCTGGATGAGAGGGCTTAAGACCGAAGGTACCATCCCAAACTCAAATCAACATTTGTCTTTGTCAGCTAATAGTGGACTATGCCTCCAGGATAAGGTTTTCAAAATCAAAAATAGACAAGTATTTTCACTCTGTCACCATAATTATCAGCATCTTAACTAATCACGTACCACGTGTGGTATATGACATGTTGAAGAATGTAGGGAAGAAATAATATCATTTGTCATATATTAATTCCAGACATGAATAAGCACAGGTCATTAATAACTATCGGTTTTTCAGGACAGGCATATGTATGTAGTTTATCACTGCCCCCAAATGAGCATCTTGTTAGAATGTGTGTTGTCCTAATGACACATGAGACATACAATCACAGTGTCCTTCTTTCCTCCGCCTAGTTACTATTTTGCCCTCTGAAAGGTGAGGATGAGAGACTGTCAGTATAAAACACTCAACTTCACTCCCAGGATATGTCACCCCCCTTAACACAGCACCAGCCATCATCACTGAGGTCCTTTTATTACACAAAAACATGAAACATCGTTTAAAAGTCACAATAATAACGACTTTGATGGGATAAAAGTTGGTAATGTTTTTAATGGGCAGTAATGTGTAGATAAATATAAGGATTTATAAGGATTTAAAGCATAAAAATGATTTATAGATTTTTAGATATAATTTATGAATATTTCTGAAGTTATGAAATAAAAAGTATTGGAAAAAACCTTTAAAATATGATTCCAAAGATGTAACATGAACACATCACAAATGGTTCCCACTTACCCTGGTCTGACTTACAATTTTTCTACTTTACAATGGTGGGAAAGTGATGCACATTCAGTAGAAACCCTACTTTGAATTTTAAATTTTGATTTTTTATTATTATACAATTTATATTCTTATTATTATAAAATAGGCTTTGCATTAGATGATTTTACCCAACTGTAAGTTAATGTAAGTGTTCTGGTCACATTTAAGGTAGGCTAGACTATGTGCTTGGTAAGTTAAGTGTATTGAATGCATTTTCAACTAATGATATTTATGATGGGTTTATTAGAACATCACCCCATCTTAAGTTGAAGACCATCTGTGTATGTGTAAATATTTTTAATTCAATTATCAGTGTTTTTCTGGAGTTTTGTATTGTATAATGAGGTCAAATGTGCTAGGTTTGTTTCCTAATATACCAATCCGCTTTACTCAGTACCATCCTTAATTCTAGTTGGTCTTCTTGAAAATAAGTGGTGTTCAATTCAGGGACATGAAGGAGTTTCACTGGATCGACACTAATGTGTATCTTTTGAAAAATCAATTCAAAAATTCATGCCCAATGATAAATACTTGGGACAGTACTTTGCATCAAGTAAACTGAATTCAGTGTATCTCGATTACACAATAGCTTCTGCAGTGCACAAGTTTGTGCTGATTAAAATGACAAGTACAGGTGATAATATCTATTTAAAGAAAGTCTAATGGTGCAAACTGGTAAGATGAAACAGCAC
>NW_007736103.1:37283-38324 GCF_000696425.1 Galeopterus variegatus
ATATATTGAATATAATCAACACATAAATTGTAGTGAATATCACTCAAGGAGAATATTTGGAGAGAAAACAAGCACAGGAAACTACTCTGGACAGCGTCACTATTGAAGTGTCACTCACACAAAGATGAAAAGGACAGCAGATGCCGCTAGATAACTCTATAAATCAGAGTAGCTGGAGCACACAGGGCAGGAGTCAGAGGGTCTGTCTAGAGTAACAGTCTGCCGTGTGCTGGTCGGGTGACTTTGGCCAGTTAGCTTCGTACATCTTTTCTGTCACCTCTACTACAACATCCAATGTCTGTGCGGGGAACTTGCACACTTTCTTCTCTGAATGATGAGTTTCAGCTGTAATCAAGAAGAGAGATTATTGGTCTTTAGAAACCACTACAAAAAAATAATTTCTGTCACTGTGGCTGAAGGGCTCAGGATTATGACCACCATCATTATTATCTAATTAGCTAATATTTTCTGAGTCCTCACAATGTTCTAGGAACTATATCCCAAGTGCTTCTGATGTGCTAATTCATTTAACCCTCACTACAACCTTGAGATGGGCCCATCTTCATTCCTGTTTTGCACATCAGGAACCTGAGCCAGCGAAGGCCCATGCCCAGCCCAGTGCTGGCAGCTAGAGTCCAGTGTGGGCACGAGGGTGCTGGGATAGCGAGCTTCAGATGCCTCTGAGAGAGTGGACTAGACACCCTGGAAAAATGTCACCTCATAATTTCATTCCTTTTAATGCTCACTTTTTTCAGGCTGCTCATATTTACTAAAGAAAGTTTCTTAGGTTAATTTTTTTAAAAAACCATGAAGACATTTTATTAATTACTTGAACGTACTATGTTTTTCCATGTTAGCATTGATTTGAAATTGTTTTTTTCATTCAGAGTAATACTGTAACAATTGATCCAAGAGGAAAAAATTCAGAAAAAATAGGAAGCTTATCATATCAGAAATTACTATTTGATGTCTTTTCACTTTATTGGTTGTTTCCTTTGCTGAGCATGAGATTTTTAGTTTGATATAATCCCATCTGTTTAT
>NW_007736103.1:39796-49829 GCF_000696425.1 Galeopterus variegatus
TATTTTAAGTAAAAAGAATCCATATGTAAATGATTAATGATCATTAAGGATGAGTTTAGCACCGTGTTAAAGAATTTCTTCAGAAAAACTACTTTAAAAGGAATGGTGTCATATGAGCAATAGAATTCATTCATTTATTTGTTCAATAAATAAAACTTAATATTATACTTAAATCATGTCATAATTTACATAATAAACACCAACTTATTTAATTTAATTATTTTGATTTTAAATAATCAATATGTCAAGAGCTTGGGTATTCTAAAGGACAGTTCCCTTAGTAAAGTGCTTGTAAGGAAACATGAACAGAGGAAACAGAGTTTTGACCTTAACAACCCTGAAGCCAGTTACTTAGGTGATAACTCATGAACTGGGCAAGATTCCTCACTTACATCCCTCTTTTCCATGGATCCTGGCACAATTATAAATACAACAGGGAAGAAAGAAGGATACTCACAAGATGAAAATATTGAGAGAAATCTTAGAACAGAATTGTACCTCAAGGAATCTTTGAGTCTCTCCCGGTGAAGTTCATGGGAAAAATTAAAAAACAAAACTAAAAATATACATACTGCATTACAAAAAAATTGTGCTCTTGCACATTTATCCTAGAGAAATGGAAATATGTTCACACAAAAGCCTGTACATATATGTTCATAGCAGTTTTATTTATAATAACCCAAACTAAAACTACCTGACTGTCCTTCAGTGGGTGGACAACTAAATTGTGGTGCCTCTATGCGGTGAAATACTACTCAGCAATAAAAAGCAAGAACACGTCGGTACACACAGTAACTAGGATGACATCAAAACAGGCGAATCTCACAAGATTGCCTACTGTCTCAATACATTTATATAGCATTCTTGAAATGACAATTTATAGAGATGGAAAACAGAATAGCGGTTGCCAAATGTAAGGGAGGGGGAAGGAGGAAGGTGGCCAGGGCCACAAAAGAACAGCACGAGGGGTCCTTGGACTAGGACTGTTCTGCCTCTTGTCCTGGTGGCCACACACATCTACACACAGAACAAAACTGCAAGGAACTAAACAACTAAACTCGCACAGACACACACACTCACGAAAAACTTAACAAAAATGTTGCAAAAGGATTCCCACGTATTAACATGTTACTACCCCTCTTTACCATTTTTACCTCACAGTCTGTGTGTGTGGTGTGTGAGTGTGATGAGTGTTGTGTGTATGTGATGTGTGTGGTGTGTGGTGTGTGTGTGTCTGTGTGTGCATTTCAGGAAAATATGAACATAAGTTGCAGATATAATGTCCCTCTATCTACTAAAATGGCAGTGTGTATTTCTAAAAATAATGACTTTTATTTCATAACCACAATATGATTATCAAAATCAAGAAGTTAATATTGATATAATCCTATTTTCTACTGTACAGACTTGATTCAAGACAGGAAATTATCCTGTAGAGCTCCTTATCTGATGCAGAATTTAATCTAGGATCATCTGTGCATTTAGTTGTGGGTCTCTTTAGTCTCCTATAGTTTGGGACAGTTCCTCCATCCCTCTTTGTGTTTTACAATCTTAACACTGAAGAGTGCAGGACAGTTATTTTGAAGAATACCCCCATTCTAGTTTGCTGGATGTTTCCTTTTGATTAAATGTGGGTTGTGCATTTTGGGGCGATGTCACAGAAGTGATGTGTTCTCATCAGTATATTGTGTCTGAAGGCACGCAAGCTCAACGTGTTCCAATACTGTGATGTCGCTTTGACCACGTAATCTCTTCATGAAGGTCGTGTCTGCTATAAAGGTACTATTTTGCCTTTGGGAGCTAATAAGTATTTGGGAAAAGATACTTTGAGACTATATAGATATTTTTTCTATCTTCTTACTTTTGCATAATTTTAACAACCATTGATGATTCTTACCTAAAGCAATTGTTACTAAGGCAGCTGCCAAATGGTGGAGTTTTAATTTCATCATCCCTTCCACCTTTGTGAGCAAGTTTCCCACCACATGGAAGAGTTCCCTTCTCCCCCATTTATGTATTTGTCTACATTAGTATGCGTTTGTGGGTTCTTTTTTTATTCAATAGGGCATAATCCATTGCCATTATTTATTTTGTTGCTCCAATTGACCCAGATTTGGCCAGCGTGACTTCTGTATAACTTGAGCATTTGTTACCTACTTGATAAATGCAGGAGGTTCCAGGCTCATCTTGCACTTTCCTGGCCCCAGCACCAGCATCAGCCACATCTCTAAGGAGCCCTGGTTACTTTTATTGAAGAATGATATTTACAGACCAGAATCGTGTGCTAGATATGTTCACTGTGACTGGAAATACATATATAGAGAAGACTAAGATAGGAAATACATGTAAATAGGTACAGATATGCACACTTCCATATCTATATCCATATCCATTCATCCGTCTCATCTATCTATCTACATGAGGGTACTTCAAAAGTTCATGGAAAAATAGAATTAAAATATAACACAAATCATTCCATGAACTTTTGAAGTACCTCTTATCTATCTTTTTTTTTCTAATTATATTTGTGTGTCAAAACAGTGGGTTCGCACCAATCTCTCCCAGGCCAGTCCAACCCAGAGGGTTTCCTCTAGCCTTTTCACTTTCTTTACTCGTAACACTGTTCTCCATCAGAGAGAAATCTCCTCACGTTATCCCAAATACCACAAGTTATTTACTTATTTCCTCACTAAGAACCACACAAAGTGCTTCACAATTGCTCCACCATGCATCTCTGTTTGTAGAATGAACATAATGTGTTTTAAGACAGCAGGTTCCAGGTTACTCAGGTTCATTTTTCTCTCCTTCCTTCAGGGTGTTTGTTACTCATTTGACAAATATTAAGCTCATTTGTTTCATTCTGCTCTACTTCTTTTTATTTTAGTGTTTTCTTCCAAACTCACTGATTTTGTTTGTTCTTAGATTGTGAAACACTGTTTCAAAAGTCAGAGCTACAAGAAGGTCAACTCAGACAAGTATCTTCATAGCTCTTGCCTGCTTACCCCATAGGTAACCAATTTCGTTTGGTTTGGTTTACCGTTCCTGTGTTTGTGTACAAATGAGCAGATACATGTACTTGTTTCCTTCTTCACTTTTTAAAGTAATATTAGAACCTGGAAATACTTTTCTAACAGTGTGTAGAGATCTCCAAGTTAAGGCTTCCCGCACTGACACTCCTGGAAGATTCCATCTTTTTTTTTTTTTCTTAAATGTAAGGAGGAACTTTACTTTTTCTTTTGAGTACAAAGATTACAAGGTAAAAACAGATCACTACGTAGAAATGCAGTGAATACATTTTACCTGTGCTAGAAAACTTTATCAAAATTACTTATTAAACAAATTCACCTTATTCACAATGTTACCATCTCTAATGCTCTTCTTAAGGTTACTGTATCTTTATTTCAATTAAATTACACATTATTCCCTCAAGATGAACTTTTAAACACCAGATTCTTGGCCAATTAAAAAACCTTCAAAATGTTCACTGTTAAATTAACACAGTCTTTCCACCAAAAAATGTAGCTTCTTTTTTCTCCCTAATGAGTACATACATAGATGGGTAGAAGCAAGGGGGAAAAAAGATGAAAATTAAAATGCTACCATTAAAATATATGGATCAATCATACAGAAGAAAAATTTGGCTCATGGCAATTAAAAATGGCAACTAGGCTATGTCAGTAGCCAGATGCTTGAGTCATCACAGAGTATGTCAAGAGAAGGAAGCCAGTGCAGTATGACCAAGTGGGAAAATACAATTGTCACTGGAGTTCATTCTTCATAACAAATGCTCTAAGCCAATAGGAAACATAGTTATATTTAGATTCCCGGTTAGAACATGCTGACCCTTAGCATTTTCAACAATCTGTACTCGGTTTAGTACATCAGTCATTTCCTTTACACACACTCCCTTACAAGTCCTTTCCTACCAATCTAAGTATATTCTGAGCATAAAGTGCTTCATAGGACAAGAATTTTCTAAGGTTAACATTTGCAAATGGTTGTATGAAAAGAATATCTGTTTTGACTGGAAAATTACAAACTGAGTGCAAAAGTTTTTCAGCAGGAAAAGTTCAACGTTCTTCTTTCCACCACCTCTGCCACATGTGATTTCCCAAACTATTCAAGTTTGTTTCTCCATGGCTTTGCTAAGGATGAAAACCAGAGAGCAAATAATTTAGCTTAAGGACATTTGGGGTTAAAAATGCAAGAAAATGTTAACACACAAGCAATGTTCCAAATACTCAAGATTCATGTTAATGAATTCAATTACAGTATATTAAATTTTCATTGGTGACTAGGGCTCTGGGCATACCAAATTATCACACAAATCATTGCCTTTTAAGACTTTGGATACTTTTACAGTTTAATTTGCAAACATAATTTTTATAACAAATTATTTTTAATCAAATCATATATTGAAAAATGTTTATATACAAACCTCAGGGAATGAAGTGAACTGTTCAGGGTGGAAAGACTTAAATTGAATTATTACAGTGGAAAATATGGGAGGTAGAAGATAACTGAAAAGATGAATGCGGCATTAGATTCAAATCTACATATGCTGTAGCTACTTAAAACATGGTTTTAGAAACTGAACCCAACTTTCCATTAACCATAGAAACAGTTAAAATAAAATTTGCAATGAAAGCCCTTATATCATGCTTGACTTAGAGAGGTAGGAAAATGCAAGAACCAGGACACATGAGACATGACATTTTATCTACAACCTGTTTGCTTTACTGAGGGTGTAGTTTCAAAATTCAGTCATATTCTTCAGCTGCAGACTCAGATTTTTCTCCAGCATTTTTGAGCATGCTGCAAACTTTTTAATTTGCTTGAGGAAGACACTTTTCTACTTTACAACATGTGCATCTTTAGACCACTTCAGAATGGGCTATTCACTCAGGACTTCAGCTTTATAAGAGGCACCGCTCATTTCTGGAAGGCTTCCATAAGTGAATGTTGTTATAGCAATACTCCTGAATCTTCAGTAACAGAGTTAGCTCACACTGACCTTGAGCAGTAAAGGCAGCAACAATCGGGCTATACTGTATGTACTTGATGGCTGGCTCTGCCACAAGCTCCTCTTTTTTATTTCATTCCAAGTGCTTATTATGCTTGACCAGACTATTCTGATGACAACTGTTTCCAGGATATTGGTTTCTTTTTTGTTTTTTGGGTTTTTTAAATCTCTTCCTTGACATGTAAAATTATGTCCTTAAGTGGATCACCACGGACATCTGTTCTTGAAATTCTTTCTGGAGTTCCTTACAGCTCTTACGGTTTGCTGATTCCAAACATACCCTGAAGCTCTTTCAAGACCGCCTCAATAAAACACTTCATGAAGTGTTCAATGCTTTCCTTACGGAAGGAAAAAGTTCTGTCAATCTGTTGTCCATAATGACTTTCCAAACACTTACAGCAACTGCATTGATATCTTTTTCATGTGACTAAGATTGAAAGAGCTTTACAGCAAAAGCTACTGAAACCCCTTCTTAACCAAATTCTCATTACAAAAGCTATCAGAAGGTTTGCATTAAGTATTCCATTAGCCAGAAGAACAACAGTCAAATAGCCAACTCATTCTTCTCTAACTCTGAAAAATCCTTCAAAAACAGCAGCAGTGTTTTTACATCATCCTCAAAACCTTTCTCCAGGTATCTGTAGCACCTGATTAAAAATCTGTTAAAAATCTGGGCAACTGCTTGCATGGTCTCCAAGCATGCAGACATCTGTGGGCATCATGTCACCTGCCAGTATACCATCTGGGGCCAGCATTCCATGGATCACCAGAATGTCGAAGAGTGTTTCTGCATGATCAAGTTTTGCTCCAGAAGCATCAAGAGTCTTAGGTACTGCTTCCAAATCAGTACTGGTTTCACCTAAGCCTTGAATAATACAGCCTTGAAACTAAGTAGGGTCAAACCTCTCTTTTTTCATTTTTTTCTTGGTTTTAAAATGCTGGCCTGGTAGTGCTGGCTTTTGCTTCTTTTGATTATTTATAAAAGACACCCAACTATAAGGCAAAGAAAAAAGAGCCAGAAATCCTCAATGTTGCAGCAATGTGGTGGAGTCACCTCTGCCACCTGAACTAACCAGAAGTTTCCATCTTAACATTGCGCTGAGATCGCTGTGCTAGAAGGAAACTCAAGTTAGTCAAGGGGAGCCCCAGGGAAGTGAACCAAAGCAAGCACTGCAGGCAATGGCCTGCACTGAGCCTGGATCCCAGCTGAGCCTGGATCCCAGCTAATCCACCCACTAAACACAGCTGTATGAATGTCCCAAGAGAAACCAGCAGAATAGCTGCTCAGAAACATGAATAATAATAAATACTTCTCATCTCAAAAGAAAGGTTTTATTTCAATTATATGGAAAAACATCTCTGCGTGACACCCTTTCTATTTTCCAATCGAATGAGTCTCTTCTCACTTTCTTATTCTTATACGTATTTTTTAATTTTTTTCTTCAATAAAAAAATTCACTTTTTAATTGGCATTTCTGGATTGTACATATTTATGGGATACAGAGTTATACTTCAGTACATGTATACAATGTGTGATGATCAAATCAGGGTAATTAGCATATTCACCATTGCAAAACTTTATTCTTTTTTTGTGATGAGAATGTTTGAACTCTTGTCTTCCTTAGCATTTATTGCAGACTGCTTTAGTGGTCTATTATTTCTTAACATATGAGAACTCCTTATAGAATTTAGAAATCCCTAGTAATGTTTGTATGAATCAGCACAGTGGCAATGTCTTAATATCGCCCAATGCACTCCTTCCAAACTGAACTACCCACCTATGTCAACATGACAGGAAGAATTCTTTCTAATATGAAAGTCTTCTTAGGTTACTCTGTGACTTGAAATGCATCTATGATCTCCTGTTGCCTACAAGATGCAACTCAAATTACTTTTCAGGACACACAAATCTTTTTGTAATATAATTCCAGTTTGTCTCCTCCAGTCTCACCCACTGTAGTTTTTTTCATGAATTTTAATTCCAGCCTCACCACTGTACTTACAATCCTGGGATTTATCATGTTGTTTTATGCCTACTGATCTCTGTGGAGATGATTCTATCTGCTTGAGATTTCTCTCTCCTTTCCATACAAATGTAAAAATTTTACTCATCCCTTTATCAGTCATATCAAGCAAAATCACTATTATGATGCTATCCCTGAATGCACAAGATTGAGTTGCCTGTCCTAAAATCTATCCTGACTTCTCTTTGAATAAGTATGTGCCTGTGTTATGGCACCTACCAGACTACTCTACTGCTCTAAACTTAATATTCTCTCTCTCTCCATCTCTTTCTCAACATCTCTCTGTCTTTCTCTCCCCTATTTTTCGAGAAGATGATTTACTCCTACTTTGAATCAGAGAAACAGGGCCTAGCCCAGTGCCCAGCACATGGTAGGTACTTGAAAACGTAAATCAATCCACTCATATTCAAGAGTAGAGACCAATATATTTTTAATTGAACTGAAGTGAAATAAAATGAACAGGAGGATATTCTGCTAGAAAGTGAAACTTCATTCTCTGTGTCAATTACCAAAATTACCCTGCAGTTTTTCCTACAGTCTATTTGGAAACTCAATATAAAATTTCAGCCAAATATTTAAAAATTCATTTAAAAAGTATACTTAGACCAGCAATATAAAGTCCAGGGAAGGATGAGGAACCTCATTCATAATTTCTAATTATTTTATAGGTCATATTATAAAATCAGAAAAAGAATTAGATTAAAAAGAAATAAAGCTTTATTAATTATTTCTAATTATTCAGTAATTATTTCTGTTTCACAACTCGTGAATTCAAGTTTAAAAATAAAGTTCAAAGCCAAAATTGGATTAATCTTTTAGAAAAATTTGGAACATTTCTAATTTTTTTATGCTGTTAGTATAATTCTAAAAGTGAAACATAAACGTGGCATTGAAAAAGTATTCTGAAGCTCTGACATACGCAGGCTCATGAGCCATCACTCCCTTCATTACCATGAGAAGCAAATGGACAGACAGACACATCAACGATTTTTCTGGAGCTATCAGAGACAGACATTACAGAGCAAATAGCCACCTTGTCAAAATCTGGGAGACAGGTGTGTGTGCACACCTGGAGCTGAAGCCATAAACTGGCAAGAATGTGCAAATGGTGTTTGTGATGAGCTGCCGGAGGCTGAGTGTGGACAAGTATGAGAATGAGAGGCTCCTGGGGTCTGCAAACTCAGGGACCACCACGCTTTTGTGGCTTTACCCCTAGAAACCCCACCAGGTTCTCACAGTAGAGATCCATGAAAGATCCCCTCAGCTCTGGCAGAGAGAAAGGAAGAGAGATCCCATGAAATAAACCCAGAACCTTCTTCATAACAAAATCTATTCTGCAGGAGAAAAGACTATCAGAGCCTTATATCAGGTGGAGAGGACCAAACCTCCCACTCTGGAGACCTCAGTGTATCAGCTTCAGGGAAACAGACTGGGGACACTGCAGCCAAGGAAGTGAGGAGGGGACAGGAGGAGAAAAAGCAGCCATTGCAGAAACACTTGTGAAAGCCACCGCTCCAAGAAACGGGCCTAGGAAATGCTGAGATATAATTGGAAGAATATCAGTCATTCCCCTCCCACACTCCTTACCTCTCCTTCCCCCCAGCTCACTTTGATAACAGTGGACTCCAGCTGAAAGGACTCCAAGAGTCACTTAATGAGAGGAGCTTGGGGAGCCCGAAGTCAAGAGAAGAGGCAAAGATAAGGACACTTGAGGATTCTGAAGTCTCCAGCACAGGAGAAAAAGCAGCCATTGCAGAAACACTTGTGAAAGCCACCGCTCCAAGAAACGGGCCTAGGAAATGCTGAGATATAATTGGAAGAATATCTGTCATTCCCCTCCCACACTCATTACCTCTCCTTCCCCCCAGCTCACTTTGATAACAGTGGACTCCAGCTGAAAGGACTCCAAGAGTCACTTAATGAGAGGAGCTTGGGAAGCCCGAAGTCAAGAGAAGAGGCAAAGATAAGGACACTTGAGGATTCTGAAGTCTCCAGCACCCAGAGCTGCAGCCAACATTAAACACAGGCCAACTCACAGTCAGATAAACACAGGTCCTCTCACTAAAATCCTGTGCACCTTGGCTCTTATTATGCAGTACAGCATGTCTGGCTGTCAACAGAAAACTACAAGGTGTGACCAAAGCTAGAGATGAGTAATTGTGAGAACCAGACACAGATAGATGCAGATGTAGGAGGTAACCAAGGAGTTTAAAATGAGGATGATTAATAAGGGCTGTAATGAAAAAAGCAGAAAACGGGCACTGTGAACAGAGATTAAAACTCTAAGAAGGAATCAAAATAAAGTGTAAGAAATCGAACACAGTAAGAGAAGGGAAGAAAGCTTTTGTTGGGTCTGTGAGTAGACTCAACATGCAGAGGCAAAAATCAGTGAGACTGCAGACAGGTCAGTAGAAACTCCCCAAACTGAAACATTCAGGAAAAAAATAAAAATAACAAGAGTGAAAAATGTAGAACAGAATATCCAAGACTCAGGGGACAAAACCAAAAGTTGTAGAATACATATAATTGGAATGTGAGAAGGATAAGGAAGAAATGAGAAAAGAAATATTTAAACCACTTACAGAAAAAATCTTTCCAAAATTAATAGCAGACAGACACCAAGCCACAGATCCAGAAAGGTTAGAAAACATGAAACAAGATAAATATATTTAAACAACAAGAACAACAACAGCAATAACAACAAAATAGCCAGTATACAGGCACATCCTATTTAAACAGCAGACAAATGAAGACAAAGAGAAAATCTTACAAACAGAAAAGAGGGTAATCTTAACTATAGAGAAAACAGAATAATAAATACACTGGACTTCTCATCAGCAACAATTCAAGCAGGAAGAAAATAGAGTAAAATATTTAATCTGGGGCCGGCCCGGTGGCGCACTGCTACAGTGGGAGCGTGGCGGCGCTCCCGCTGAGGGTTCGGATCCCACATACAGACCGGTTCCCGCTCACTGGCTGAGCGAGG
>NW_007736103.1:50829-54604 GCF_000696425.1 Galeopterus variegatus
CGCTCACTGGCTGAGCAAGGGGCGGGTGCAGCACCGAGGGTTGCGATCCCGTTGCCGGTCCCGGTCCGGTACGGGCGCGACACTGAGGGTTGCGGTCCGTTGCCGGACACGAAAAAAGACAAAAAGGAAAAAATATATATATATATATATATTTAATCTGATGAAGGGGAAAAAAAGAAAAGAAACACCAACTCAGAATTCTATATGGAGTAAAGTTATCCTTCAAAATGAAGGAGAAGGCAGTATTTTCCCCAATGTATGTTCTTGGTGCTTTTGTCAAAGATCAGCTGGCTGTAGGTCTGTGGGTTGATTTACGGGTGTTCTATTCTGTTCCATTCTTCTGAGTGTCCGGTTTTATGACAGTACCATGCTGTTTTGTTTACTATAGCTTTGTAGTATAATTTGAAGTCAGGTAGTGTAATGCTTTGAATTTATTTTTTCCTCAGGATTGCTTTGGGTATTCAGGGTCTTTTATTGTTCCATACAAGTGATAGGACTGTTTTTTTGTTTTTTTTTTTTCTATTTCTGTGAAGAACATCATTGGTATCTTAAGGGGATTGCATTTAATCTGTAGATTGCTTTGGGTAGTACTGACATTTTCACAATGCCAATTCTTCTGATCCAAGAACATGAAATGTCTTTTCACTCTTTTATGTCTTCTTTAATTTCTTTCAGTAGTAAATTGTAGTTCTTACTGTAGAGATATTTCACCTACTTGGTTAAATTGATTCCTAGATATTTTGGCTTTTTGGTGACTAATGTAAATGGGCTTACTTTCTTGATTTCTTTTTCTGCTAGTTCATTATTGGAGAATAAAAAGGCTATTGATTTTTTGGCTGTATCCTGAAACATTACTGAAATTGTTAATCAGCTCTAAGATTTGACTGTCTCTTCAATAAATGGTTCTGGGAAAATTGGACATCCATATGCAGAAAAATGAAACTAGACATGCATCTCTCACTATATACCAAAAGCAACTCAAAATGGATTAAAGACTTAAATACAAGACCTTAAACTATAAAACTCCTGAAGGAAAACATAGTGGAAACACATCAGGAAATAGGACTTGGCAAAGCCTTTATGAATAAGGCCCCCAAATCACAAAAACAAACTAAAAATAAATAAATGGGATTATACAAAAATAAAAACCTTCTGCACAGCAGAGAAAACAATCAATAGAATGGAAAGACAATCTATTTAATGGAAGAAAATATTTGAAACTACACATTTGAGAAGGGATTAATATTCAGAATAGACAAGGAACTCAAAACTACACAACAAAAAAGCATATAACCCAACTAAACAATTGGCAAAGGAGCTGAATAGACATTTTTCAAAGGAAGACATACAAATGGCCAACAAACACATGAAAAAAAAAATGCTCAACATTACTAAGCATCAGGGAAATGCAAGTGAAAACCACACTGAGATATCATCACACCCCAGTAAGACTGGTTATAATAAAAGAGACAGAGAATAACAAATGTTGACAATGATGCAGAGAAAGAGAAATTTTTCTATACTGTTGGTGAGACTGTAAATTAGTATAGCCGTTATGGAAAACAGTACGGAAGTTTCTCAGACAACTACAAATAGATCTTCCACATGATCTAGCAATCCCACTACTAGGTATATCCCCAAAGCAATGAAAATCATCATGTCAAAGGGATACTGACACTCCCATGTTCATCGCAGCCCTTTTTACAATAGCTGAGATATGCAACCAACCTAAATGTCCATCAACAGACTGCTGAATAAGGAAAATATGGTATATATTCACAATGGAATACAACTCAGCCATAAAAAAAGAATGAAATTCTGCCATTTGCAGCAATGTGGATGAGCTTGGAGGAAATTATGTTAACTGAAATAAGCCAGGCACAGAGAGAACAATACCGCATGTCTTCATCATAAGTGGGAGCTAAGAGAGAAAGAAGGAAGGAAAGGAAGACGACAGTGGTGTGTTGAACTTGCAGAGGGAGAAACAGACTTCATGTTGCTGGTATGGGCTGGGGGAAGGCGGGAGAGAGGCAATGGGGAGAGGATGGGTGGGGGCCATGGGAATAATTGCAATTTGAGGTGGTGGACATGATGATAGTATTAATTTACTCACCACAACTTGGGCACAGGTGCTGACAGTCAGCTCTTGCCCCATGAATATATATAAACAATAAAAAAATTTTAAAAACAACAATTAATTAAAAAATGAAGAAGGACAAATGGGTACAACACTATGCTGTCCACCTTGAGTGGATCATGGTGCAGTGTATGTGTGTGTTGAAACAACACACTGTAGTCCACAAATATATACAAGTAAATGTTCAAATATTTTGAATTTAAAATTGAAGGATAGAAAAGATTTTCTCTGACCATAAAAATTCAGAGCAGGGAAATCATCACCAGTAGATTTGTCCCCCAAGAAAAGAAGAAGTTCTTCAAACAAAAAGAAATATTATTGGCCCAGAAACTTGTAACTGAATGGAGAAGAGTATCAGAGAAGGAATAATTAGAAAGCAAGACTCAGCTCTGTACCGTTTACAAGAACACACTTTAAATATAAGAATCAGGTAGGTATAAAGTAATCACAACTTGGTATTGGTAAAGAATCTAATCGTATTACAAATGTATGAAACAGCCTCACTGGAGGAGGGGGCAGGAGGGAAGGCTGCTGGCCTGAGGAACCTTAAGGATGACGGGACTGTGTAAGACTAAAAGCAAAAGGTGCTAAACTCTCTACTCCAGGTGGTAGGTTGATTCCCATGGGTGTACAGGAGGACAGTTCTGAAGCCACTACAACGTGCTGGAAATGAACAATGAAGGCAGTGGGTGCAGGACGGTGGGAACCAGGCTAGAGGGATAGGGTGCAGATGACCAAGGAGCCATGGTGAAAATGGTCAATATGCACTAACACTTACCTTAACATAGATACAGATGTGTGCAAACCGAAATACTTATAAGTGTGTGTGCACACTGGCTAGTTTACTCTCTGGCGAGTTCCTTGCTCTTACAGCTAAGAGAGACTAGGAGCAACAGCACCTCAGCACCAATGAACACACCTGCCAGTTGGTTTCCAATACCATTGTCCAATAAAAGGAACCAGGGTGTTTTTGTTTGTTTTTTGGAAATAACTGATTCTAGGACTGGGGCAGAAAAAATACGAAGTGAGCCTGGAGCATCTTGTAGTGCCAGAAAGTCAGGGCATGCTGAAAACAAGCAAACAAACCAACAAACCACCACAAAACCTCACACACGTGATGAGGGTGTGTCTAAGGGACACAAGAGAAAACTGGAAGGGCTCCCAGTAGCCAAAGCGGAAACAATGTGAGCAACAAAAATGTGATTTAGCACTGGAATATAAACTTACTGAAATATGACCCAAAGTATAACATAAATATCCACATGCTCACATGGATATAATTTATTGAGCAAATAAACACCTGGGAGAGAAGAGGCAAATTGCATATGCAGAAGATTCGTGCACAGCACCCCCTCCAGGAGCTGGAGGGCAAGCCCCATTCTGCACATGGTGACCTCCCATAGCAAGCCACATGGAGTAGCATTGTGTAGGGAACCAATCATATCACTGCAGAGAACCTGAGTCTGTCTGTCTATCAGATTTCATAGCCACAGTAGAAAGTGTTGATAACGACAGAACACACCCTATTGAATGGACTGGGCCTGACCCCTGAGTTTAGGCATGACTATAAATTTTTTAACAGATATAGACCTATTAATAGAGAATTGTTAGTAGTGGTTCAGATAGTGTCCCTTCTTT
>NW_007736103.1:55371-57325 GCF_000696425.1 Galeopterus variegatus
AACAGATATAGACCTATTAATAGAGAATTGTTAGTAGTGGTTCAGATAGTGTCCCTTCTTTCAAATTGGTAGATAAAATTGAATGTATTTATTGTGTATGACATGATGTTCTGAAGTATATATACATTGTAGAGTAAATATAGCCACTTAAATGCATTACCTCACAGAGTTATCATTTATGTGATGAAGAACATTACTCTCAGCACATTTCAAGAATAGTCACTGAGAAAAGTCACTAACGATAGTCACCATGCTGTACGGTAGATCTCTTGAAAGTGTTCCTTCTGACTATAATCATACACCCTTTGACCAACAACTCCACACCTCCCATTGCTTTGGCCAGACAACCAGAGAGGCCCATGCCCGGCATGAGAATTACCTGGGTCTTGGGTTTGTCTGGGCCACCCTGGTCCTTTGTCATTCCACGAACCCCCTGGTTCCCAGGCCAACTACACAGGGAGAGAACTTTCCTTGGGTCAAGTTCAAAAGACAAGCAGCAGGACATTTTCGGTCTCTATCTGAATTTGCAGTTTAGATTTCACATGCACAGTCTGTGTCATCATTGCATATACTTCCATGGGATTCCTCTCTCTAATGTTTTCTAAGTTTATGCCACATCTTCCTAAATACACTACAAATTCATTCAGGAAAAGGCCTCCCTTCTTCTGTTCTTTTTTATGTCTGCAGTGCAGGAACTTAAACACAGGGCCAAACACAGGATATTAAACATGCTGGGTATTCAGGAATTTAGCTTCAACCTCTTTATGTTATAGGTCAGCCAGCTGAATAATGCTGAGAATGTAAAAGATCTAAAACCATGTGACTCCAAACAGTACAATGAACAGTAAACTATGATCACATGAATGTCTTTGTAATAAAGATTTTATACTCAGAGACATTTGCAGCCTCTATTAAACTTAAAGATTGTTTTGTCAATGTCAGTCAAGATGAAGCCAGCCCCAGCTGATGCACACATGTTTTAAGGAGCACATTTTTCTGCTCCTTATACATTGATTAGAGAAGTTGCAAATTTGTAATAATTTTGAATATACTCGTACTTTGAGACAAGTGGCTTCCTGGGATGCTGGCAGTCTGATGAGAAGGGGACAGGTTTCANTACTTTGAGACAAGTGGCTTCCTGGGATGCTGGCAGTCTGATGAGAAGGGGACAGGTTTCAGGCAGGCCAGCAAGCAGCTTTCCAGGGCTGTGCCTCCATCTGCTGTTCTGGCTTATGTATTCACTACCTAATATCTGCAACGACGTGTTGGAATATCGTGTCTAAAAATTATGTGTACCTGTGAAAGTAACAAACTATGGAAAGCAGACATCAACTTTCTGTTGTCACCATAGCAGGAGTCAAAGTGATGATATTTTTAAAAATTATTCATGCACATTTTCTTGCATTGATACCTATACCAGAAGCGGACTTGATTACACCAAGTCAGATTAGAACAAAATGCACATCAGTCATTTTATATTAACAAATCTGTTGACTTAAGTGTATCAGAAATCTTGCCTAGCCTAGTGGGCCTCTGTGCTACTTGGCATTCTACTGGGAGAATATCTCTGTGGGTTTAAAGCATTCAAAAAAATTTCCGTATTTGTCTAGAGAAGATTTTAGAGCTTTGAATTATTAAGCCCATCTTCATATTAGCAGAGAATGAAGCCTAGAAGGAGTAAGACTGGCCCAGGCTGCCTCATGAGGGACCCTGCAGTATTGTGAAAGCATCCAAATGTGGAATAAACAGAGGAAAGCAAGAGACATGGAGTGATCACAACTCTACACTTTGTCTTTATCATAAATTTGCCCACAGCAAACACTATACAGAGGACAATTATTTATAAATTTAACTATTATCAAAATAAATACTTTAACCTCCTTACATAAACCTCCAAAGGATATGTAGACATTACTAAATATTCTCCATCTGCTTTCAAACTTGGATAAACTCT
>NW_007736103.1:57690-66421 GCF_000696425.1 Galeopterus variegatus
CCAAAGGATATGTAGACATTACTAAATATTCTCCATCTGCTTTCAAACTTGGATAAACTCTAATTTACTTGGATTCTGAAAACAGATTAAACACCGAACTTAAGTATTTTTCTTACAGATGACAACATTATGCAGAACACATACATATATTCATTTATAAATGTAAGTAATAGGCAAATTATTGTAACTCTCTCAATGAAGCTTGAGGTTTCTAAGTACATACACATCTATGTACTCAAATGTAGACAGAGTGCCATAAATTTCTTTAGAAGAATGTAAAATGCTTTAGTTCATTTGTATTATTGCTATAATTTACATCTTAACACTTGAATTTTTTATCAGCTCACAAAAGTACTATCTTTAACCATTTTAAGACTATTACAAAATGTTGATTATTTTAACTTTTTGCATCTTTTTCTTCAATTCTTAATGTTTGAAAAGTTTAGATTAGTTAAAATTAAAATTTCAAAATGATTATGATTCTATGAGCCCCAAAATTATCTATAACTTTAAAAACATTTTAACTCTGGATTCATTCAATCAAAAGTTTGTTTTATTTTTTATTAATGATCTTATTCAATTTGTATTGGAGTTTGTGAATCTATTTACTAATTTTTCCCCAAAAAACAATTGCAAACAGCAGGGGTAAATCCTATGAAACATTTAGATTCTTCACTGCCCACTACTGATGTTGCAAGAATAGCACAAAGAAGTTTTGCGACCTTGCCCATATTTCCCAATTATTAACATTTTACCACACTTGCCTTATTATTTGCTCTCTCTCTCTGAATACTTAATAGTTAAACGTGTATTTACTACAAACAGTTGCACATAACTACAGTTCAGTTATAAAAACTGGTAAAATAACAGCGAAACAGTTTTATTACTGACCTACAGCCTTTTTCAGATCTTCCCAGTTGTCCGAAAATGTCCTAAGTGGTAAGATAAAATCCAGGGTCATAAGCTGCACACAATTTTCATGTCTCTTTAGCCTCCTTTAATTTTGTCTTTGTGTTTCACGACATAACACTTTGCAGAGTGCAGGTCAGTTGTTCTGTCTGATGTCATCTTGTGATGCCGTCCAAGTACTTCTGGCATTATTCCTCTCAGCAGATCATAGCAGCAGGCAGGTGACTCGTTACTGAAAAAGTTACCTTTGATCACTTTGATAAGACCATTTTCATCATTGCCAGACATAGTTCTCACCAGTCAACTGACATAATCCCACATAATCACCATCATGACCTTATCCTTTGTTTTATTGGGCCTGGTTACAGAAGCAAAAACCGAAGTACAATGTATGTAGTAATTGCCCAGAGATCCACACGTTTGGATTTTGGGCCTTGTGCATGGGACTCCAGAGTTCAGCCAAGTACAGGATGGAAAAGAGGGGCCAGGAGGAGAGGAAGCAGAGAGCTGCTGTGTCCTGTATGGCCATCGGGGGAGAGAAAGACACCGTCCTCCTGAAATTAGAAATACTTGTCAAGGCAGCTGGAGTTATGTAATTAGTTGCCAAATTAATCCTTCAGGAATTCCTCATGGAATTTATACTCACATTAGTCATAATCATTTAAGCTGGTGCTTGAGAGATGATAGCTATCACTGTAATTGATGAGCTGATCATGAAGAAGCCAAGACAATCATGTTTCTTCTTTTCAGATATGGGTACTGGTTTCAAAAGAACCCAGACTCTGCTATCCTGTAAACTGAAGATACAGAAATTTTCATCTGGATATTCCAGCATTATGTACTCCTCGTGTGGAATGTAAAAACTCTCTGTATTTTTCCTAGAACTTGTGCTTTGACCTCAAAAATGCAAGTAACACCTCTAGTTCTTATTTATCTCAGAGATGTATCAGACAAATTGATGTTTGTAATGTGCTTTGGTTTCCAGAGCAAGGTATTATATAAATGTTACCTATTAGGACTAACAGGATCTCTCTTATAAGTACTATGATACGTGAAAACATAAGAAATGGCTTTTTTAAAATGGACTTATGAACGCCATTATGGGAGTTCTTGGGTTTATAACATAAACTGGTATTACCTTACAAAAATGTGTTCACGTTATCACTGAAGTACTCGGGCTACTGTATTCACCCACAACTCCAGGACCACGGACAGCGTCCATAGCAGTCCGTCTCTCTCTTTTTTCCTTACCTTCTCCTGGAGTCTTGAGCATTCTGTTTTCACACCGAATTATCTCTGTGGACATAAAAGGAAGAGCTGCTTGTTCCTGCCTTTTAAGGCAGACAAATTGCGGGACTTCTCTGTCTGTGAAAACCATCACCATCATCCCTGTCACCCTCTCTCGGCTTCCTGGGGATCCCCTGTAACTCTTTTCAACTATGGACCTGATTCTTTTCAACCTGCATTTCTTTCCTTCAAAACAGAAAATTAGGTTACAAAATATGCAACTGTGTTTAAATTTTAATAATACTTCAACTAGATATGCATATGAGGTGCTATGGGTTGAATATTTGTCTCCTCCAAAGCTCATGTTGGAAGCTTGATCCCCAATGTGGCAGTGTTGAGAGCTAGGGCCTTTAGGAGGACCAGGCCCTTGCGAATGTATTAATCCATCCATGGAGTAATGGGTTAATGGTTTGATGAGTTATCATGGATGTGAATGGTGGGTTATAAGGAGAGCGAGTGAGCACATAAAAGCACTCTCATGAAGTCTGTGCCCAGTCCTACTTACTGAAGTGTTTCTCATATGTTTTCTTTAAAAACTTTTATTGTTTCAGGGTGTATATCTAATTCTTTAATCCATTTTGAGTTGATTTTAGTATATGGTGAGAGGTATGGGTCTTGTTTCATTCTCCTGCATATTGATATCCAGTTATCCCAGCACTATTTGCTGAAGAGGCAGTCTCTTTCCCAGTAAACAAATGGGATTATATCAAACTAAAAAGCTTCTGCACAGCAAAAGAAACAACTAACAGAGTTAAAAGACAACCGACAGAGTAGGAGAAAATATTTGCAAAATACACATGTGACGAAGGATTAATATCCAAAATATACAAGGAACTGAAACAACTTTATAACAAAAAAAACAAGCAGCCCAATTAAAAAATGGGCAAAAGAGCTAAATAAGCATTTCTCAAAGGAAGATATACAAATGGCCAACAGACACATGAAAAAATGCGCAACATCACTCAGCATTTGGGAAATGCATATCAAAACCACACTGAGATACCATCTCACCCCAGTTAGGATGGCTAATATCCAAAAGACTGTGAATGATAAATGCTGGCAAGGTTGTGGAGAATAAGGAACTATCATACATTGTTGGTGGGACTGCAAAATGGTGCAGCCTATATGGAAAATGGTATGGAGGTTCCTCAAACAGTTGCAGATAGATCTACCAAACAACCCAGCTATCCCACTGCTGGGAATATACCCAGAGGAATGGAAATCATGAAGTCGAAGGTATACCTGTTTTCCAGTGTTCATTGCAGCACTCTTTACAATAGCCAAGAGTTGGAACCAGCCGAAATGTCCATCGTCAGATGAGTGGATACAGAAAATGTGGTATATCTACACAATGGAATACTACTCTGCTATAAAAAAAATAATGAAATACTGCCATTTGTAACAACATGGATGGACCTAGAGAGAATTATATTAAGTGAAATGAGTCAGGCACAGAAAGAGAAATATCACGTTCTCACTTATTTGTGGGAGCTAAAAATAAATAAATAAATACACAAATAAACTGGGGGGGGGAGGGAAGAGGACACAGCAATAACAATTCCTTGAAGTTGATACAACAAGCGAACAGATATGAGGTTGTTGGGAGGAAGAGGGGAGAAGGAGGAGGGAGGAAGGTTTTGGTAATTGTCCACAATAATCAACCACCTTGTTTACTGACAAAATTAAATTAAAATTTTTTTAAAAAAGCACTCTCACCCCCTCTTGCCATGTGATGCCCTGCATCACCACAGAATTCTGTAGAGTCCACACCAAGAAGAAGGCCCTTGACAGATGCAACCCCTGAACCTTGGAATTCCTGGCCTCCAAAACTATAAGAAATAAATTTAATTTTCTTATAAATTACCCTGGGTCAGGAATTGTTATCAGTAACAGAAAATGAACTAGCACATGGGGATACATCTCTATCTTGGCTTTATTCTATAAGTAAGAAAAGACTAAAAGGAACATAATATCTAAGACAACTGCACTACACTCTTGTATACAAAGATGTTAATAATTTAGATCCTCTGTGTCAAGACACTGGCCACATAAACACTAAGGTGGCTGGGCTTTCCATTTATCTTACCACATCAGTTCTTAACTCTGGCTGCGTATTAGAATCCTTTATGTAGCTCTGAAAAAATTCCAATGCACCTGCCTCCCACCAGAACAATCGAACCTAAAGTCCTGTCTGCATTTGCTAAAACTCCTCAGGGGACTATGATGCACCAGGAAGACTGAAAACCACTGTATCAGCACCACACTCTCCCGAGTGAGCCACGGGGCGGGCCGTGTGTTTTCATTTTTAAAGCATATCCACAAATGCTATTTGAATTAGTATCCTATAGAGAAAATATATTTTTAAATTATATAAGAAACTAAAGACTTTCAAAAAATGTATTAGTGAAATGCTTCCCAAAAATGTTTGTTTTTTCAATTAGACAGTAGTTATTTAAACATTTACCATAAATCCATAAATAAATTACATCTAAATAATTACTATATGAAATGTCAGAAGCAGGGGTAACTATCTTGAAAAGGCTAATACATTTTGATAAGATCATTAACCAACATATTAACTCAGTTTCTTCATCCCACAGTATTCATACAAAAGTCTCAGAAGAACAATACTATTACTAACACCATCAATGGAGTTAATGAATGTAATTCAAGATTTTTTTTTTTGTTCTAAGGTATATCTCACTAATCTACAGTTCAATTACTATGATTTAAAATTCTTTGAAATAATTTCTCTCTAAATTATGTCGCTAAAATAGATTAGGTTAAATTGTTTCATTTGTTTTTGATTTTTAGAGGTTGATTTTTTAAAATTAATTTTGTCTTAAAATACTGTAATCTTTTGTAAAACTTATTTTGCAGTTGTATTTACATGGTACCAAGACACATCTACGTAACCAACCTCTGTTGAATTCTCCCTTTTATTCTTGTCCCTTGCCCCTCTTTCCTTGTTCTTTAAGTGATCACTTCTAGGTTTAGGTTTTCCTTTCAATTATTTTTAAGATAGAAGGTAGGATATTATACACACCTTTCTCCACATTGATTTGTTCACTTAACAATATATCCTGGAACCACATACAGTCAGATACATTTCCCTGCAGAGTTAAACGCTATGCTGCAAATAATAATCTCATGCACATGCATTTTCCTGGAATGAATTCCTAGAATTTGGATCACAGGGAAGTGTGTTAATAATGCCCAAATCTGTTAGGGACTGTATCATTTTGCATTCTGACAATGTATGAGAGTGCTTGTTTGTTCGCAGTTTGCCAAAAAAGTATATTGTGTTATTGACAGCCAAATTATTTCAGTTTCTGTTATCATAAGAAAGATTCAGCAGCCTACATTCTTTGCCCATATCTCGTTCAATCCTCACAGTAACCTTGCCAGAGAGCTCTTATCATCAAGGCTCAGGGAAGGTAAAAAACTCAGTTTAGTGTGAAAACATAAGAAAGAGAATAATAAACGTAATATAGTAAAATAATCTTTCAATGTCTTTTTCTGCCAGGTTTGTTATTTTTTTTATAATTTGTTTTCAGAAGGACCTTTTAAAAGATCCTCAGTGTCATCTCAATGTCTTTTGCTAATTTCACCAATTCCTAGTTCCTCACTGTTGTGATAATTCAGTGCAAACTCCCTCTGCCCATCTTTTAATGGCAGCTCATGGAGGGAAAAGGACAATTCCAAGGAATGTGTTTCCAGTCCATTCGAGCCCTACTAGAGAATAAATATTACCTCGACAGTCTCTAAGGTGTCTGTTGAGCTCTCAAGCAGGGCCATGACAGGGCCCCAGGTGTGCAGGGTGGCCTCCAGCCCTCCTAGCAGGCAGGTGGGACCTGGAGTACCACAGCCCCCAGACAAGCTGCTTCTGACCCTGGGCATCCCTTTCCATGCCTCACTGGAGGTGAACAAGCAGAGAAAGGTCTGAGGGAGTGTTGGTGGCCTGTGCTGGTAGCAAGCACAGTGAGCACAAGGCTCCTGACTTTGCTGTAACACGCTCACAAGGCAGGGGCTCTTGTGCCAGGAGGAATATTGACGTCAGCAGCCATGTGTAGAGCAGACCACCACTCCTCATGAGAGAGATTTTTGTCTCAGACTGCCAAGTCTGGAAGAGAGAGCTAGGAGAGGCCAGGCATGCATACCTGGAGGGGCAATCCAGGTGGTAACACTAAATCTGTCTTCACATATACTAGGTGTTGTTCTCCATTTATAGTATGATGTTATCTCAGTGTCTCAGTGTGTCTGCTCCCTAATGATAATAGGCTCTGAAAATTAGAGCTTATCATTAGGTTGAAATACTTTATATGCAAAAGTTCAACTGGATTTGAAATCTACCCCTATTATCACAAAACTGTCAACATTACATTTGCCAGAGAAAGATTTTTTAAATATCACATCAATTTTGTAAATTCTCTCATGGTTATTAAAAATGTCTAAAACAAAGTTTTACACACAGTTGTTTGAACAACACTCCAAGGTAAGGTAACTATGAAGATTTTGGAGTACTGATCGAGTGTATGCCAACCACACATCAGACAGGGACTAATATACAGAATATACAAAGAACTTAAACAACTCAACAGCAGAAAAACAAACAACCCAATTAAAAAATGAGCAAAAGACCTGAACAGACATTTATCAAAAGAAGACATACAAATGGCCAACAGGCACATGAAAAAATGCTTGACATCACTAATCATCAGCAAAATACAAATCATACCATAATGAGATATCATCTCACCTCAGTTAGAATGGCTATTATCAATGAGGCAGAAAATAATAAATGCTGGAGAGAATGTGAAGGAAAAAGAAACTCTCCTACATTGCTTGTGTGAGTGTAAATTGTACAGCCATAGTGGAAAACAGTGTGGAAGCTTCTCAGAGAACTAAAAATAGATCTGCCTTACAACACTGCTATCCCACTACTGGGTATATATATACCCAAAGGAAATGAAATCAACATATCAAAAAGACACCTGCACACCCATATTCATTGCAGTTCTATTCACAATAGCCAAGAAATGGAACCATCTAACTGTCCATCAATAGATGAATGGATAAAAAAAACTGTGGTATATATACATAATGGAATACTACTCAGCTATAAAAAGAAATGACATCTTATCATTTGCAGCAACATGGATGGAACTGGAAACCATCACGTTAAGTGAAGTAAGTCAGGCACAGGAAAACAAATACCGCATGATCTCACTAATATGTGGAATCAAAAAAAAAAAAAAGTGGTTCTCACAGAAGTAGAGAGTAGAATAACAGTTACTAGAGGCTGGGAGGAGGAGAGGGTAAGGGGAGGAAAAGTGGTGAACTAACAGGTACAAAACTGTGCTGTCTGCCCTAAGTGAATCGTTGTGCATTATACACTTGTATTGAAACAACACACTGTACCCCACACACAGGTACAAGTAAATGTGAAAATATTTTGAATAAAATTTTTAAAAAGAATATTTCTCAATAAGAAAAAAATACTATTGATATTTTTAAGTATACATTTTTGTGTGTGCAAGCTCAAGTTTACAGATTGATGTCTTATAGTGTTTCATTGAGAAATTTTGTACAAATCAAGCACTTACCATTTAGTACAATGCATTGTACTTTACTTTATATCATAATTTTAATTTCNGGTCAGGAATTGTTATCAGTAACAGAAAATGAACTAGCACATGGGGATACATCTCTATCTTGGCTTTATTCTATAAGTAAGAAAAGACTAAAAGGAACATAATATCTAAGACAACTGCACTACACTCTTGTATACAAAGATGTTAATAATTTAGATCCTCTGTGTCAAGACACTGGCCACATAAACACTAAGGTGGCTGGGCTTTCCATTTATCTTACCACATCAGTTCTTAACTCTGGCTGCGTATTAGAATCCTTTATGTAGCTCTGAAAAAATTCCAATGCACCTGCCTCCCACCAGAACAATCGAACCTAAAGTCCTGTCTGCATTTGCTAAAACTCCTCAGGGGACTATGATGCACCAGGAAGACTGAAAACCACTGCAACTGAAATACATAATCTATGAAAGTCTGTCCTCTGTCTAGAAAACACTCAGCAGAGAGTTGAATTATCCTTGGAATCAAAATTGCCTTTTCTGCTTTGTTACTCACATGTACTTTCTGATATTATGAAAAAATCAGCAAAAACAAACACAAAAAAGATTTATGTACTTATTTTAACATAGATACAATTAACATTTAAAAAGAAAATCATTAACTGGAAAATTCTACGAATTTGTATTTTGTATCATCTGAACAAAGTAGCAGACAGGGAATCTGCTTTACCCTTCTTTGGTTTCTGAGTTGGGAACCCGTAGGTATTTTTACAGGAAATATAAGAAATTCCAAGCATGGGAAGCTGCTGTCCTGTTACCAGGATACATGACTTTCTCCTGAGACCATATCACCATGTTGAAAACTGTATGGTTTTTTGGGGGGGGTTTTTTTGTCTTTTTCCATGTCCGGCAACGGATCGCAACCCTCAGTGTTGCCCCCGTACC
>NW_007736103.1:67873-68660 GCF_000696425.1 Galeopterus variegatus
CAAATTATAATGGTTTTGCATAAGCTAAAATGTTTATGTAGAAAAAATCTAATTTATTAAAACAAACCTTACCATTTATTTTAGTTTACTTGAGGAGAAAACTGGATATGTACATTCTAATATTTTACCCTTATTCTCTTTAAGAAAATACACTTAGACTTTAAATAGACAAATATAATTAATATGCACAAAAAAATTTTTAACTGAAAACAAATTAACTCTATACTTGGTTCACATGAGGGACTTTGAATCTGATAGTAGAAGTTTGAGTAGGCACTGCCTAAAAATAGATAAAATCCTAAAAGGAGACATCTTTACCATACCATCACCACCATTATCATAATCATCATCACCATGATCATTATCATCATCACCATCTTCACCATCTCCATCACCATCATCTCCATCATCACCATCATTATCACAGTCACCATTAAAATACAAAGGATGGAAGTACACATTTAACTTACTAGGTGACCATAACAATGTCTACATTTTGATTGAGAATACCATGAATCAAATATGCAATTTTGATCTTTAATATTTTATCCAGAGAATAATTAGATATTATAAAAACAATTCTATAGACCATCTTCACTTTGATATGGGTATTTATCTAAAGGAATTTAACACTGACTTTTTCAAAGAAACATCTGTTCTAATAAAATATTTCTTCAACTTGAGGAAAGACACCTCCTTCACAGTACCATTTTTTAACATAAAAATGTGAGGTTTAGTAATTTTAAATTGCATATTGTAAGGATTTGATAAATAGCTTCATTTGTTT
>NW_007736104.1:0-2779 GCF_000696425.1 Galeopterus variegatus
CCTGCCGGGGCGGCTTCAGGGCAGTGCCACTCTGCAAGCCTCTGCCCCTCCCCATCACCCACCCCCGCCCTGCAAAACTCATAACACAATTACACACAATAAATAGCAGCCACCAGGCAGGCACTTGTGCGCAGTCCTAGCCCGCAGCCATGGCATGACCGGCGCTGCCACGCTGACCCGCCATCCCTGCACCACGGCCCACCCACCGCCTTGAACCTCCCAGGACCTCGCAGGTCCGAGTCCCAGCACACGCCCCTCCTCTCCCGGCTCTTTGCCTTTCCTAAGTAAACTGGCTGGAGCTTCTGCCATATTGAGAAACGCTCTCCCTGGACCCTGCGGCTCTTGGTCACTTCTCTCTCCTTAGCAGCCGGGCTCAGAAACTGCTCTGACTTTTACTTTTCTTCAGTTCCAAATCCTCGGTCCCCTGCAGGCTGGTTCCTGCCCTTCAGCTCCCAGAAAATGACCCTGTCCACGATCCCTGCGACCTTTCCTGGCCCTTTTCTACCCGGACTCTTCTACAGTGTCTGGTGCTTTGGACCTGTGCCCCCATCGAAGCTCCTTCCTGCTTCACTGTCCCGTCCCCTGTCACTGTGGCACCTGATGCAGGTGGGCACTCCAGGGGAGGTGGTGGTCATCATCGTCACTGTTATTATTATTATTATTATTAGTCGATATGTAACAACTGCTCCCTCTTTAATATGAATAGTCTGGGAAACTTCAAAACTGGAGCCAATTAACTCATCTTTAAAAATGCATGAAACGGACACAGTCCTCGCAACACTTTAGTACTCAGAGAAAACACACTCGGTGCCAGCAGACATGAGTGTGTGTGGCCCCCGCCACTGCCCCGCGAGGGCAGGAGAGTCTCCCAGGGAGCCCTGGTCTTTGGGGTGATCTGTGCATGCAGGTGTCCTGGGGGCTGCTGCCTTCCAGGGAAAACGTACAGAGTCTCCCAGGGGACCAGCCAGCTTTGCGGTTGCGGGAGCTGCGCGGGGGAGAAGGGGCTGTTTGGACGGCTCTTTCAATCATTACTTCCCCGATTCCCCAGGTGGAGGCATCGTGCTCCCCACACCCATGCTCCCTCCTCCAGCCCCTCGCAAATGCAGCCACCTCCTGCTCCACAGAAACCCCCTGAAGAGGCAGCATCTGGTACCTGCTCCCCGTCGTGGCACCTCCCTGTGGTGACACTGTATTAGTCCATTTCTGTTGCTTATAACAAAATACCTGAAAGTGGGTGATTTATAAAGAAAGTAAAATTTATTGCTTGCAGTTTCAGAGTCTAGGAAGTCCAAAGTCCAGGGAGCACAGCTGGTGAAGGCTTTCTTTGGTGACAACAGTGACGGCAGGGTATGACATTGTGGAAATGGCAGAGCAGAGAGATCAACAGAGAGAGACAGACTCTGCTCTTCCTTTAAAGCCCTCAGAGCCACGCCCCCGACCACCATTTGTAATCCATCCACTACTGCACGGTCCTACAGTCGCCTCTTCAAGGCTCCACCTTTCAATGATCATAATAGGATTTCCCACCCTCTTAACAGTCACAGTGGGGCCAAGTTTCTAATACATAAAACTTGGGGGACACAATTAAGTTCCAGTGAATTTGCGGGGACATAACTCAACCCACCACAGACACTTTCTCTGTCACAGTTCTGAATGTGACACTTTTGTGCTGGAGACATCCCTTCCTCTGTGTGGTGACAGTGCACTGTCCTGAGCTCCAGAACGGTAGCGCATCTCAGCGGACCGCCTGCACTCTTCCCACGCACTTGGAGAAGTTTCAAGCTAGATTTCAATAATCTTCCTAGGAGAAAATCAGACCCCAGTCACTTTTTGACAAGCCATGTTTGTGTCTTCAGAGTCACCATCCTTCACCTGCAGTTTTGGAAAAGGCCAAAAACGGGTGGTCAAGCCAGCCGGTGCCTCACACAGGCAGGCAGGGTGCGTGGAAGTGGTGAGTGGAGTGGGACGGTGGCGGTGGCTGGCGATGGCGGGCGTGGTGCTGCCCTGTCCGGATCGTCCTTCCTCGCACCTGTGCAGATGTGACTGCCCTTCCCAGAGCAGCTGGCTCACCACAGCTCCCGGCATGGGCTCCTTCAAACTGGACACCCAGAGCCATGTCTATGGAAATGTCACATAAGGGCAAAACCTCTCCCAGGGTGATGTCGTTACAAAGTCTTGATGCCGGTCTGGGATGTGGACAGACAGCCACCAACTTGAAGAATCGTTTGGCCCAAAACTGAGCTGGGCCCCCAGTCCCCCCTGTCCAGATCAGCCACAAGCTTCCTGCAAGTACCCAGGTGGCTGGATTTGTGGAGACTGGGTTTGGGATGTTTGCCCGGCGTTGGGTTTGAACCTCGGCCGCTGAGTATCCCGGGGGCATTGAGGGCGTGGTACAGGCTTCGTGGCCTGAACTAGCCATTTGTCAGACACGAACATCTCACGGAGCCTTCTCCAGGGAGGACTGATTCGTTTTCTTGGTAAATCTGATTTCTACCTCTCCACTGGGCCTTCTGGTTCTGTTCTTAACTCAAGTCGAGGCAAACCTGAGAGAGAGTTAGAAACAGAACCCGGAAGGTCGTTCACCAGCTCTGGCATCCTTCCCCCAGCCTGCACAGACTTGGCCCTTGGGTTATTGCAATGGGAAGGTCAGGTGAAAACCCCAGAAACTTCCGCAGCCCCTGGGCAAGGTGGTAAATTAAAATGCACATCTTATCGCAAGGGAAGGTGGAGACATTATTGCCACCCATGCTGATCTAGAGTGTGGTGGCCCGAGGAAGGG
>NW_007736104.1:3690-5061 GCF_000696425.1 Galeopterus variegatus
GGGAAGGTGGAGACATTATTGCCACCCATGCTGATCTAGAGTGTGGTGGCCCGAGGAAGGGACAGGTTTGCACCAGTGCTTGGGGGAGGTGTCCCTATAGGAAGACAGCATGGGCTATAGTGGGGAGGTGGGGATGCTCAGGGAGGACCGGGGACACTTCAGCATCCACTGTCACTGAGCCAGCACCTCTAGTCACTGGGGGAGACTCCCGGGGCTGGGGAGGGAAGGGCCTTCCTTCTCTGCTCCAGAGTATGACTTATCTGCCCTCCCCTGCTCCATATGCTGTGACCGTGAGGTCACCGTATGAGGGGCAGCACTGGCACCGGGTCCTCCCCGAGGGTGACCGAGAAGGCTGGAAGTGACTTTCCACACCTTCAGCCCATCCAGGAAACGGAAGTGGAGCAGTGAGGTCCAAGGAGAGGCTTGCTGTGCATGAGGACTGGTCAGGTGGTGTCCCTCTGCTGGTGCAGGCTCACGGGACATGGAGCTGCTCAGGTGGCACTTGCACTCTGGCAGGACAGACCGGTGCACACCTGCTATGAAGTGCAGGCCTCGAGGTGTGCAGGTGGCTGGGGCCTGCAGAGAAGCCAGTGACAAAATGCCCCAGGGAGCCAGGATGCTGCAGAAGACAAAGCAGGAATGGAAATCAGGTCAAGGAGTCCCAGCGGGCCTGGTGGACGTCACACTGACAAAGTGACAGCACTGAGACCACCCAAGGAAAGCTGTCCTCTGTGCCAGTGGGAACGCTCTGAGCTGATGACCCAGATCATTGTTCCAGCCACATGTTGTTCTTATGAATACAAATTAAAAAATAATAAACAGAATTGCTTTTTAAAATAAACCCATGTGTTTGAAACTCACTGCACGCTTTAGGCTCTGTATGGTTTTCACATCTCTTTTTTACTTCTGCTGCTGTTTGGCTTTCTCATTAGATTCTTATTTGAACAAAACAGCAGAGAATTTTGATTTACAGATCAGCACGGAGATACTTGTAGACAGTTTTCCTGAATCAGTCCTAAGACGTCCCTTGTGGTGGTTCACACAGAATTTTTGTGTGTTTTTGTTTTACATGGAGAAATAGGTTTATTCAAACATCATCTGTGTCACTGTGTCCTTATTACCTCTGACCTCTGACCTTCATTATCATATTTTCTCTTTTAAGGGTCTCGTGATTCCATTGGGCCCACCCGGATAATCCAGGATAATTTCTTCCTCTTGAGATTTTAACTTAATGGCATCTGCACAGTCCCCTTTGCCGTGTGAGGTCACATATTCACAGGTTCCAGGGACTAGGATGTGGACATCGTAGAGGACCGTGACCCAGCTGACCGCAGTCCGCCTGACCCTTCTGCTCTCTAGGGAACGCCCTCC
>NW_007736104.1:5134-20125 GCF_000696425.1 Galeopterus variegatus
GGACCGTGACCCAGCTGACCGCAGTCCGCCTGACCCTTCTGCTCTCTAGGGAACGCCCTCCGCACTCTGCAAATGGTCTGCGCTCAAAATGGTCCCTAGAAGACATTGCAGGTACCTTGCTGTACTTTTTTTTCTGTAGCTTTAATTTTTTTATAGGACAATATTTCAAACACACAGGGAAGTTCAGGGAACGGTATAAGATGTGGCTTTGACAGCTCTTATGCTCTGTCTCGCCAGCACCAGGTTTTCAGAAGAGACGCTGCATCCCAGACACTCTCCGACTGCGCCGCACTCAGCTGCTGAGAAGCGAGCTGCACCGAGCACGCTGCACCGAGCGAGCTGCACCGAGCGCGGCTCTCCGAGGTGCTCACTGCGGCTCTGCTGGTCTACACAGACAAGCAGGATGGATAATCTCATGGTAGTGTTTGTTTTTTCGTTTGTTTTTGTTTTTTGAGGAAACTCCGTACTGTTTTTCGTAGCAGCTGTACCATTTTATATTCTAGAGATGTGCTGTAAACACAGTCCTGTAGCTAACAACACTGTATGCTACACTGAAAATTTTGTTAAAAGAATAGATCTCACATTAGGTGTTCTTACCACAAAAAAAGGGCGGGGGGGTGAAGGAGAGGCCATTTTGCCATCTCTTGCGTGCTACACTGAAAATTTTGTTAAAAGAATAGATCTCACATTAGGTGTTCTTACCACAAAAAAGGGCGGGGGGGTGAAGGAGAGGCCATTTTGCCATCTCTTGCACAAAAGGCTTCAGGTCCCCAGCAGGGACTTGAGCCAAGGGACCCTGCCTGTTCGTCAGCCTTTACCTCAATTAACCCACCTGACAGCGACTTTAGATCAGATTTCTCATTGCAGTCTGTGCCTTCTGACTTTTTAAATTTCTGTAAGCTAGTGGAAATACAGCAGACTTCTTTGGAGCCCTTTGATGTTGGGGACAGCAGGGTCCCTTTGGCCCACCCAACGCTCAACGGCGTTGCATTAGGGCCTTCGTTTTAACCCATCCATTTCCATTTCATCCATCCCATTCCTTAACAACCACCTGAAGATTTCCAGCCTGCTGGGATGAGTCCCATGATTCTTCCCTTTCTTTTTCCTCCTGGTTTCACCCCATCCATGTTTTCTTTATTTACCTTATTTCTTAACAAACTAAAGTTTTCCACTTCCTGGGATGAGTCCTTTGACCCCCCCTGCCTTTCCCCACTCTCTCATCAATTACCCTCGTGTTTTTATGGGCATCTGTAAGGCCCAGGAGGGGAAGCTGAGACAGCAGACTTGACAACGCTTCCCTGATGGCAGCTCCATCTCATAGCAGTGAGGTTACACGGGGTGCCCACGCTAAAGCAGCCCCCCTAACCACAGCATTCACCATGACCTGCGAGCGGGCATCTTCAGTGGTGAACATCCCATCATCACAAAGCCAGTCCTGGGTGGCTTGCACACGAAGCCTGTCGGCTGCTGCTTCTGGGGACAGGGAGAGTCGGGCAGTCCGCCTTCTCAGGGTGAACAGACCTTGCGGTGCCTTTTATCCAGCTCGCCAGGCTGGCTGTTCTCTTGATTTAACGTCCCGAGTGTCTGGATCATGTACAGCCACCTGCTGTTGCATAGTTAGCCATGGGCCTTTCACCCGAGCACACTCTTCCACTGTGCAGTATTTAAAACTAGAGATACTGCCCCTAAGTTCGTGACTCTCACAATGCATTTAGTAAAGGTTTCTCGGAAAGTCGATGACACCGATCTACAGAATGAAACAACTCCTTCACAGTGTACCCTCTGGTTTCAATCGTTCCTGGGTTTTGCACCCCCCCACACACACACACACACACTGACTGCCCTCTTAGTAACCACAGGTCTCGGAGGTACTTTCTCTCGTCCGTGCACGAACTTTTTCTTTGTGGGTGGCTTTGAGGCTAGTGACTGAGCTCAGGTGGGCTGACATCTGAGCTTTAGCTATTACAGACAACAATAACCAAGGGATTGAATGTTTAGCTTTTTTCTCACTAACTTGCGTTTCCTTATGCATCCAGTGAACCGGCTCCCCGGGACTTGGGTCCATCTCTAAATTTCACTGGTAACTTTCACCTCTAGTGACTGAGCACAGCACAGCTGCAGCTCCACACCACGGTGACCACGCGGCCATCCAGGAACCAAAGGTTCCTCATCCCCCACACTTTTACCCTTTCTCTCCTCAATCTACATTTTTCCATGAGCCAGGGCTGCTCTAGCAAACCCTACTCCTCTGACACCAGTGTGCACCGGCAGGGAAAACTCAAACCGTAGTGTTTTTCCCTCTAGGCTCTTACTCAACAGTTAGCACAGTAGACAGACTTCTGACTTCTGTGACCGAATGTGTGCAAATTTCTCACCACCACCAAGCAAGTCAGCAGTTCTATAGCAGACACCAGCAGGGTGCCCTCTAATTCAATTCAATTCCAACACTATACACCTGGAGATAGGGTCAGATCCCACAGGTTGAGGCTTCAGTCCCCAAGACTGCCCCCACTTCAGATGCTTGCAAGTCCAGCCTCTGGAACTTCTGACCAACCAGCTGTAAATCAGGGCTCAGTGAGTTTGCTTGGGTGGTCATAGAAATTAGGAAAACCCGTACTTACATTTACCAGTTTATTGTAAAGGGCATCACAAAGGATACAGATGAAGAGACATGTGGTTTGGGGGAAGGGGTGCAGAGCTTCTGTGCCCTCCCCAGGGGCACCACCCTCCGGGAACCTCTGTGAGCTCAGCCATTGGAAGCTCCCGCGGTTACTTTGCTAATTGTCTTTCACAATCTTTTTCCCACCTGTGTTTGCCATGTTGATTTCAACTCCTGCTCGTTCTCACTTTGATTGGGGTCCCTCCTTCCCTCTTGCTCTTTCTGGGCTCCCTCTCTGGGCCTAACAGTTCCTGGGATAGAAGTGAGTTTCACATTGTGGTCTCAGAGGTGCTGGGGACGTTGCAGAGTTGGTTCCCAGGACCTGGCTCCCAGCCCTGGTGCTTCCATCACCTGCCCAAGGATGACACAATTGCAGGTGAGCCCGGCCTCAGCAGCAGCACGCACAGCGTTCCCCAGCTCTGCCCACTGCCCTGTGCCCCGCTGAGCTGTGAGCCTGTCTCCATTGCCACCTTGTGCCAGACACGCGCTCCCTTTGGCTCCACAGGCAGGAGCCCCCGGCCACCTCTGCCCGCTCCAGAGCCTGCACCAGGGGCTTGCTTTATTATAACTCCTTGGTGTCCACTTTATTTCTGGGCCACAGCAATGCTCGTCACTTTTAATATGACAGCAGTATTTTAATTTTTCTGTTTCCCTTTCTTCTGTGTCCATGTGTTTGGAAGGGGAAGTATACTCTGAGGATGGTCTGACAGTGCTGTCTCAGCTGGTCATGCACAAGGACCACAAGACACATGTTCCTGGGTTCTGGAGAGCAGGTGACATCATGGAAGAAGTCCCACTTATTACCTGTCACTCCCGAGGCAGCCCTGACCAGGAGGAGAGGTCCCTGGGTGGCCCACTTCCAATGGTGCCGTCTCTGTGCACTGGAGCCCGGTGCCCCGTGGAGCTCTGTCCCCTCCCCACTTCATACAATCCCCCATCTTCCTGGGGGGCTTGACCCTGGCCCTTGCTGCAGCCCCCTGTGTCCCTGCCCTTCTCCTGCCCCAGAGGGTCTAATCCCCTCAAGTGGGAGACCCTTTGAGAATCTGACAGAAGTGTAGGTCTCTACCCAGATAACAGAAGAGCTCAAATATGGTGCATGTGCTAAAAAAAGTTACAGGTGCCTAGAAACCTTCTCACGGATCCCAGATGCATGCCTGCTGAGGCCAGAGCCACCACTAATCAGGGCTTTATTCCCCCACAATCCAGCAAGGAGAGCAGGGGAGGAGGAGCGTGGAAGAAGAGAGGCGCTCAGCAAGCAGCACTGTGAGGACCAGGCTCTTGGGGGCTTTTCTTTGTAAAGAGAACAGCCCCCTCTCTCCAAACAGGAACTTCTTGCACAGGGCATGGTATGAGTTTCCTATTGACTTTGTCACAAATGACCACAAACTCAGTGGCATAAAACAACCACCTTTCATTCTCTCATGGTTCTACAGGCTGGAAGTCCAAAATTGCTCTCACCAGACTAAACCGAGGTGTTGGGAGGTGGCTGCTGCTGCAGGCTCCGTGGTCTTTCCTTCCAGCGCCTGCAGGCCCCCGCACTCTGCGGCTCGCTCCCTCCTCCACCCTGTAAAGGCAGCACCATTGGGCCATTCTGTCTAACTCTCCTGTCCAAGTCCCTCTTCGACTTTTAAGGACCCTTGGGACCACCTTGGGCCCCCATGGATGCTGCAGGATCGTCTCCCCTCTCAAGGTCAGCTGATGAGCAGCCTCAATCCCCTTCTGCCTCCCTCTTCGACTTTTAAGGACCCTTGGGACCACCTTGGGCCCCCATGGATGCTGCAGGATCATCTCCCCTCTCAAGGTCAGCTGATGAGCAGCCTCAATCCCCTTCTGCAATGGAATGTAACATGTTCACAGTTTCCTAGGATCACAACAGGGACATCTCTGTGTGCCATCGTTCTGCGACCACAGGCACTGAATGGTTCCACATTAGGAGGACAGCAGAGAGGAGAGTTGGTGAGGCACTGCGAGGGGGCCCAGGCTGGGCCTTAGAGACCTGGTGCAGCAGCATGGCGTCGCCTGACTCCCACCACAGGCCTGGGGTGTGGGGGCAGGTGACCGAGCCGGCGTGCAGCAGGGCTCCCGCCCCTCACTGTGCTCACTGCCTGCGACCCTCAGATGCCCACCTGCTGCCCCTACAAACCTTCCTGCTGCACACACCTGAGTGTGCCTCTGAGGAGACATGCATCGCCCTCCACGCTCACCGACGGCATCCGCCCCTGTGCGTAGTGTTTTTTCTAATGCCCCCCCATCACTGTCCGTTCTAATGGATTTCTCCATGAACACAGGAGTTTGTAGCCTCTGAACCTGGGATTTTCTTCTGGTGAAACTGTCCTTGGCCGTTAGGTTAATGAAACAGGAGGAACTGCTTAGGAGTTGGGGTTTTGCCTACCCAGAGGGGCTGTATTTCCCCTGGTCTTTTAGAAAACTCTGCTGAGACTTAAAGCATGATGGAGGGGTGGCTGCAGCAGAACTCAGGTCATTTTTTGTCCCCTGTCACATAAAATTGAAAGCTTAGAGAGCACCATGAGGAAGTTTTTAAAACTTTTATGAATTATTCCCACAAGGAGCCATAAGCATTTTTCACCGTAGTCATTTCAGGCTCAGTGAAGCGGTAAGTGGGCCCAGAGTTCCCTGGTTTCATGATTAAAAGGGCAAGTTCTGCTGCCCGGTCACACAGGCTTGGGTGGAGAGTCAACCTCATCCTCGGGGCTAAATCAATCTGGTTAGGAAACAGGAGAGTGAAATGCAGGGAGAGAATCATGATGAATGGGTGGTGCGACTGAGTCTGTGAGTCTGTGCTGTTCCAAAGCTGGGGGACCTCGGCTGGACCCTGGGGTCACGCCGCCTGTGTGGGAGGAGTGGCCAGAGCTGGCATCTGCTGTGCACTGTGCACTTCATCCTCACCTCCAGCATCCGACCGTCTGCACCTCCCTGGAGATGACAGCCCCCGGAGCGTCACAGGGAGCTGGTGCATACGCAGCCACCTGCCCATGTTCAGAGACTTCGAGAGCCTCTTTACCTGGGCTTCAGTTCTTCATCAGCAAAACAATGTCACCATGGAACTTCCCAGAGGGGCTGTTCCAAGCCCTTCGTGAGCTGATGTTTGGAGAGTGCCAAGGACAGAGAATGCTCTGTCATCTAAACAATAGTTATTACTGTCCCCTCCAGGTCCTATGATCGATCCTGAAGCTTCAAGCAGCCCCCAGTTCAGCTGTCGGGGAGGTCACACACAGAAAGGGAAGCTAAGTAACCCAGACATGGTCCTCTGGTTGGGATGAAACACAGTTGAGGGTCTCAAGTGCCACCTCCAAACAGCATTTCCAACAGACAATTCAAAAATTGGCTTAAATCCATCTATGGAGGGAGCCACTTGGTCTATACACATTTTCGTGGGTGTTGAAACATTTGAGAGTTGGTTGCAGACATCATGCCCCTCCACGCCCATCCTCTCTACGACTCCTAGAACAAGAGCCTACACAACAGCCACAGCACAAGTATTCAAGTATCCAGTGTACAGTCCTTAGTTAAATTTCCCTGTTACCCCAGTAATGTCCTTGACAGCTATTTTTTCAACCCAGATGACCCAGCAAATAAGTGTGCGCTGACTTTGGGCACCACATCTCTTTAGTCCCCGCCGGTGTGCAGCAGCTACTCGGCTTCAGCTGTTGTCCTTACGTTGCTCTTCTGAGGGACCCAGGCCAGTTGTTTTGCTGATGGTGCCTCCTGGGGAAATGTCTGGCTGTTTCCTCCTTTTGAGGGGAATGCCCTTGGGTGCTGTGTCTCGCCCAGGGCATCGCATGGGGCCAGTTCTCTGCACCGAGGGCTGTTGGGTCCGATCATCTGGCTTTGGCATGTCTTCCAGACTTTTCTGGCCTGAAGGAAACGTCACTGAGCCACCTGTGGAGATACTTTGAGACTCTTACATTCCGGTGCAACTGGTCATTCTGGTCCCACTTTACAGATGCCCTGCACCAGGCCTGGAATCAGTACTGACTCCTTCGGTGGCGAGTGGCCTTTGGAAATCATGATCTGGGTGCCTGTGCTCTCTCAGAACGTCTGCTAGGAGGCTCTTTCTTCTATGACACCAGGTCATGTCCTCTCAACTCCCACACTGGGGATTTCTCTTTAGGCTACAAGGACTCATCCAGAGGACATTTACAAAGAACGTACATAGGTAGCACCATGAGGCCAGGAAGGGAGACTGTGACCCAGCAGGATCCCCCAAAACCATGAGCACAGTCAGCCTCTGCCCCACATTCTACTTGACTTCCCTGGGCGTCTCTGACAACAAGCGTTGGCGTGAGTTTGTCCCATGTTCAGTCCCATCTCTGTCCCTTCTGGGCCAGGCCCTCCTCGTGGGCCAAATTCCCGACAGACTCCTCTCCTCTTTGGGGAGCAGGTGCCCGGCTCCAGGACCCATCGCTCCCTCCTGGAGGTCTTAGCCCTTGCCCACCTGTGTGTTTGTGGGAACAGCTCATGGGCTTTTTTACAATTTCTGAGTCTCCCTGCCTGTCAGGAGCCTCCGTGGTGGAGGAGGTTTTCTCTACTTTCGGTCCATGCCGTGTTCTTCAACTTGGCCGTGTCTCAGAAGCGTATGCACGCTTGTAAAAGGGGATGTTTATCAGTGTAGAGTTCATCAAAAGCAAACTCACCTCTGCCCTGCCGTTCTTGTGCCTTCTGGGCACGTGCATACATTACTTCAAAACATCATTTAAACAGCACCAGGGGGGACATAACAAAAAGCAGGTCTCCCCGTCTGGCTCTTCTCCCCAGAGGGAGCCACAGCGCTGGCAGCCGTCACAGTGTCTAGACGTGGCCGAGCTTGTGTGCACATACCATTTTTGAATAAACTAGAACGTATTATGTGCTTTTTCATTTAATATTGTTTACCTTAATAGTTTTAATACTGGTGGTCTCATCAGCACTTAGCAGTGAGAGGGAGCCACAGCGCTGGCAGCCGTCACAGTGTCTAGACGTGGCCGAGCTTGTGTGCACACACCATTTTTTAATAAACTAGAACATATTACATGCTTTTTCATTTAATATTGTTTACCTTAATAGTTTTAATATTGCTGGTCTCATCAGCACTTAGCAGTACTAATCAACGTCCTTTTAACATCCGCATGGAGCTCCATCGCGCGGCTGCTCTGCGTTTCATCCGACCACTCGTGGGCATCTGGATCTCTCTTGTCTACTTACTCGTGCAAGCATGCCATGCACGGAAGACATTGCAGTCCTACGTGGGGACATCCTTAGGGTCAGCTCTGTCACTGGGCTGCTACGTCCAGGGAGTCGGCATTCTAGGTCGTGATCAGTGTGTCCTTCTGCATGGTGTCCCGCACTCCTTTGTCTCGGCCATTCTGAGCGGTGGAAGGGAACGCGCTGCAGCTTGATGCATGTGCTCCTCCTGCCCCTTCATATTTCCCCTCTCCCTGGAGGAGCTTTTCTCTCTCCCTCCTTCTTGGATCCCCATCCTCCCCTGGAGCCACCGCCTTCCTCCCTGAAGCAGAAACAGGACAAGACAAACTCCCTGCTTCCCCCGCCACCTATCTGTGGAGTGCAGTGCTGATGAAGTGTCACCTGCAGTGACTGCCACAGCGGGTTTCCTTGTCCCCAGCCTCACACCCTTGTCTGCCTCTTGAATCTGAACTGGCCAGTGACATGCTCTGACCAGTAGAATGCCATGGAAGAAAAGTCTGGCCACTTCCGAGCCAGGATCTCAAGGNTGCTACGTCCAGGGAGTCGGCATTCTAGGTCGTGATCAGTGTGTCCTTCTGCATGGTGTCCTGCACTCCTTTGTCTCGGCCATTCTGAGCGGTGGAAGGGAACGCGCTGCAGCTTGATGCATGTGCTCCTCCTGCCCCTTCATGTTTCCCCTCTCCCTGGAGGAGCTTTTCTCTCTCCCTCCTTCTTGGATCCCCACCCTCCCCTGGAGCCACCGCCTTCCTCCCTGAAGCAGAAACAGGACAAGACAAACTCCCTGCTTCCCCCGCCACCTATCTGTGGAGTGCAGTGCTGATGAAGTGTCACCTGCAGTGACTGCCACAGTGGGTTTCCTTGTCCCCAGCCTCACACCCTTGTCTGCCTCTTGAATCTGAACTGGCCAGTGACATACTCTGACCAGTAGAATGCCATGGAAGAAAAGTCTGGCCACTTCCGAGCCAGGATCTCAAGGGGCCAAAAGCATCACTCTCCCTCCCTCAGACCACAGTTCTGGGCCGAAAGGCCATGAAGCTGGAGTCCAGCATTGACTGCAGACATGGGAGCACCTCGGGCCAGCCAGACCCTGGCAGGCCACCCGTTGATGGCAGTCACACAGGGACCCTCGCTCAGCCCAACCCAAATTGCTGACCACAGAATTGGGAGTAAAAGTTGATTGTTGTTTCAGCTGATGTTAGCTCTAAGTGCCAGAGAGCTGGCAGAGGATGGCCGCTGTGGGCGGGAGCGTGGCACGGGCAAGCGCAGGCCACAGACGGACAGCCTGGATGGGCCATTGTGCTGAGGCACTAGGAGAACCTGCACATCTTTAGGAAGTACCTTGTTTCTATCCCCAATTTCCAGGGAAACAGTAGGCTTGTGGGGGTTCGGACAGTGCAGGAGGGAAACCAGAACAAGATGACGAAGGTCAGATGGGCTGGGGGCCGAGTTCAAAGTGCCCACTATTGCTCTCCCTGCCTGTATAACCCACTTCTGCCTTGGAATTAAAGCTTTAATGTGCCGATGGTTCTGCTCACAGCCTGCCTCGGTGGCCAGGCCAAACAGCAGTGACACAGAAGCATCCCCACGGGGTCCAACCACACAGGCCTCTGCCCTTTGTGACTACTGTGCGTATCCTCCTGAGCATGAGCCAGCTCTGGTGCTCAGCCTTGGCACCCAGAACACAGCCAGGGAGACCAGTGCACAGAGCGAAACCTCTGAGCACCAGGGACGGAGCTGAGGTCGGCCTGGGAGAGCAAATCCCTCTTCAGGTGCAAGGGGTAAGAACAAGGAGCCTGATGCAGAAGGTGAAACGGGAACCTGGGATCCAGGTAAGATGGGCGGGGCCTGCAGGGAAGCTTGGGACAGCCCAGGGCTTTTTCTTGAACGTGACTGGGCACAGGTCATGTGCCACAGGGTGGGGGGTGAGTTCATGATAAAGGCACAGGGTCAGGGTAGATCATGCCAAGAAATGTGGAATGCAGGGATGGTCAACAGAGAGCTCAGAGATGAAAGCAAGTAGAAGCGGGGAGCCCCGGGGACATGTGTAGGGGCAGGTCAGGAGAGCGCGTGGCCTGTGCAGACAGCCAGGGGTGACCAGAGGGAGCAGCCTTTGCCACACTGCCAAGGCCTGCTGTGGACCCTGGTCTTTGCTGGAAGCAAGACTTCGTCAGACCTCAGCATGTCAGGCAGGCGGGAAGGCCCCCCCCTGGGAGCCCACCTGCACCGTGCAAGCTCCCCGTGCAAGCAGACAAGCACGGGCCACTATATGGAGCAGTGCAGGAGCGGAACCCAGCACCTCCAATCACAGTCAAATCCGCACATGAGAGCTGCAAAGGCATCTAGAGCTTTGGCTCCCAAAGGCTCTTGGCAGCATCTTACAATTTCACACAACGGCTGTAATAACACGGTTCGCTCACTAGCACTGGAAGCCAGTAGGAAATATTTCAGAACTGGCACTCCCCTTCTATTTCCAAACACAACGCCATGCATGGCATCACTTGTGATTAGAGCGCCATGCGCCCACATCGTCCCCGGAGCCTCCGTCCCTGTGATCAGACAGGCTGGGACCGAGTATTACTGATGGCCTGCCTATAAGGCAGAGCATGCAAGTCTACCCTTAAGACAATGTGTCACCGTTCATGTGGGTCAAAATCACAGTTAATAATCTTGGAGAAGTGCCCTGACAAATTGAAAGCTACTACTGGAAAAAAGCACCCTGATGCGCATCTCATGATATTAAGGCACACCCTGCTTTCCACATTCCCGCTGCCAGTTCCAGAAATGAAACAGTCACACTCCTTCTGAGAGTGTGGTGCTTGGGAGAGGCAGACGGCACTTCTGCCAGCAACTCCACCCCTTCCCATCCATGAAGCCGACGGGGCATCCCAGCACCGTCTTCCTGGCAGCAACTGATAGGGCTGTTTATTGCACGTGATGACAGAGCACGAATTAAAAGAATGTTTACTTTGTATAAACAGTTGCTTTTGGAAACTCTTCACACCGTTTGTCATCAGGAATTTGCTTGTGATCATGCACTTCCCCCACTGGGTAATTTGTTCATCCCGAAGCAGAACACATTTTCCAAATCACTTTATCAGCTCAGCACATGGCAATGTACACGACGACCACAGACACATACACACACATGCACATGCACACACAGAGTCATGTGCAGAGACACCCACACCCACGCACGCACACATAGACACATACACCGCACACACAGAGACAAACATGCACACACACCACACACACATACAGACACCCACACACACATGCATGTGCACAAAACAGAGACACACAGAGACATCCACACACACATAGATACCACACACACGGACAGGCAGAAACACACATACCGACACACACACACATGTACTTGCACACACAGAGATACATGCAGAGAGATACACACTCACACACATACAATATATCACACACAGACACTACACACACACACACACACACACACCACACATAGACACCCACCCATACATACAGACACCACACACATAGACACCCACACACACACCACACACACAGACATATGCAGACAGAGACATCACACATACACACAGACACCCACACACACATGCATGCACACAGACAGATACACACATGAATGCATGTGCACACACAGACACAAATGCAGAGACTCACACACACACACACCAGTGCTTCAGCAGCCACCTTTGCAACCAGTGTCTGCACAGAGAAGCTGTACTTATCCAGTGGAGCTGGGAATGTAATTCAAACTAAATTTTTTGACATTAAATATGTAGATAAGTTAGGCAAATTGGTCCTCAGGGACCATTTCCTGAGTTATCAGTGCACTCTCTGTTGGGAATATCAATCTGTTGGGATTATCAGTGCACTCTTTGTTGGGAATATCAGTCCGTGGGGATCATCGGTGTGAAGCCAGGAACAAGGAGGATGGGGGCCGCCTATCCTTTCCCTGTGGCCAGGGCACCACCTGCCCCATATGGGAGGCTCAGGCTACACTGGGGGGTCTTTCATCCTCTTTCCACAAACAGCCAATTAGGAGCAGCCTCTCTGGCCCTTCCTGCCATGCACAGCCCACCCAGTGGTCCCGAGAGTGTGACAACAGCCCTGAGAGCTGAGTGAGTGTCACACCATCTCTGTGCTGACAAGCAACAGCTCAGGCAAATCCAGATCTGTTATCAGCCCGTGTTACAGGTGAGGAAACTGAGGTGTGGAGGGGCACAAAGATTTGCGCAGCTGGAGTGTCCTGGCGTGGGAACCCTGGAGCCTGAGCTCCTGAGCCTGCACTAGGAAGCTGGTGTGCTTTGCTTGCACAGTGCCAGCCAAGGTGAGCGTGTGGACATGCTTGCAGAGTTGCACAGGCAGTGGTGAGAAATGACAGACACCCCTTGCATTCACCACAGCTCCCCATGGTGCTGCCGTTCTGCAAAACAATAGCATAACACTAAAGCCTGGACATTGACCTGATAAAATCAACCAATCTTGTTCAGCTTCGTGTGTACACTGTGTGTGTGTGTGTGTGTGTGTGTGTGTGTGTGTGTGTGTGTGTGTGTGTATTCAGATCCATGCAATGTTTTCACCCGTGTAGGGTCAATGTATCCTCCCCCACAGTCAACACATGGAACAGCTGCAACACCACAGGTCCCTGGCACTGACCTTGTACAATCACACCCACCCCCTCCCATCCTCACCTCCCTCTCTTCCTGCCTTAGCCCCGTCCACCACCTCACCCACCCTAAACCATGGCCACCACTAACCGGGGGCCCAAAACTGTCCTCTATTTGTAAAATTTTGTCATTTCAAAATGTAATAAAGTAGAATTACACAGTGCCTTTGAGACTGGCTTCTCCACTTAGTGGGATTCTCTGGAGATTCACGTGGGTTGCTGCTTGTGCCAACAGTTCATTCCTTTTCACTGCTGCGTAGTGTTCCGTGGAGTGGCTGTACCATGACTTATTCAACGACTCACCCTTTGAAGGGCACCTGAGCCAACTCCAGTTTGTATCTATTACCACGTTGCCGTGAACATTCACGTACGGTTTGGAGTGAACGATGAGTTTCCATTTCTCCGGGAGAAAGGCCCGAGTGCAGTGGTGGGTCTCCTGGAAGCTGCAGACGTGACTGTGCTCGAGGCTGCCAGAGCACCTTCCCGAGAGGCCTCACGGTTCCCCTCCCGCAGTGATGCCTGGGGGTCCGGTGTCTCCACGGCCCACCAGCATTTGGTGCAGTTGCTGGTTTCTTATCTTAGCCATTCTCACGGGTGGACAAGGGTTCTTTAAAAAGGTCATGGAAAGATTTATATTATCTTGTGATTCTATTTTTCCGCAAACTTTCTGAAGTGCCCTGGCACACAGAGGTCTCGGTGCGGTTTCTATTAGCACTCCCTTACGGGCTGAGGATGCCAGCGTCTCTCACGTGCTTACCTGCTGTCTGCACACCCTCTCTGGACAGCTGTCCCCTGCCCATCCCCTAACAGGACTGTTCGTTTTTGCTGTTGAATTTTGAGCTTTACATAGTCAGGATACCAATCCTTTGTCAGACATGTAGTTGGTGAACATTTTCACCCAGTTTTCAGTTTGTCTCTCGCCCTTTCCCACAGGTCTCTATGGAGCAAGAGTTTTTAATTTTGATTGGGTTCGACTTATCAACTTCTTTTATGGCTTGTGCTTTTGGTGTCAAGTCTAGAAAGTCTTTGCCTAATCCCAGATCCTGAAGATTTTCTCCTGCCTCTTTCTGAAAGTTTTCAGTGTTTTATTTTTCACGTTTAAGTCTGTGATCCCCTTGGAGTATTTCCTGTATAAGGTGTGAGGCTTGGATCAAGGTTTATTTTTTCTACCTGTGAATATTTAATTGTTCCAGCACCATTTGTGGAAAAGGATGTCCTTCCCCCATTAAATTTCTTCTGCACCTTTGTTAAAATGAGTCGGATGTATTTTTGTGGGTCTATTTGTGGGTTCTCTGTTCGTTCTCTGACCTGTCTACTCCTTAACCGAGCACGCTGTCTTGATCGCTGTACCTGCGTGAAAGGTCCGGAAATTGGTTGGAATGATTCCTCCCACCTTACTCTTTTTGAAAATTGTTTTAGCTGTTCAATAGCCTGAGCCATTCCATGTAAATTTTAGAATAAGCTTGTTTATGTGTAAAAAAAAAAAAAAAAAAAACCTTTCTTGGATTTTGAAAGAAATTGTATTAAACCTATAGATCAGCTTGAGGAAAACTGACATCTTTCTATGTTGAATCTTTGCACTCATGAGCATGACACGTCTCTCCGCTTATGTCTTCTTTGATTTCTTTAACGATATCCTCATATGGCATTAACTACGGTCACGTGTTGTGTGATAGACCTCTTGAACTCATTCCTTCTATCGAACTGTAATTTTGCATCCTTTGACCGTCTCCTCAAGCCCCATCCAGCCCCTGGTAACCACTCTTCCACTCTCTGCTTCTGTGAGTTCAACTTTTTTAGGTTCTACATATGAGTGAGATTATGCAGTATTTGTCTTTCTGTGTCTGGCTTATTTCTCTTAACATGATGTCCTCTGGGTTCAACCATGTTGTCACCAATGATAGAATTTTTTCCTTTTCTAAGGCTGACAGTATTCTTTTATGGACCTATGCCACATTCTGTTTATCCGTTCATCCACTGACGGACACATGGGCTGACTCCATATCTTGGCTATTAGGAATAGTGCTGCAGTGAACACGGAAGTGCAGGCATCTCTTTGACGTACTGGTTTAGTTTCCTTTGGATATATATCCAGCAGTGGGGTTGCTGGATGCTATGGCAGTTCTAGTTTTAGTTTCTTGAGAAGCCTCCGCACCGTTTTCTGTACTGCTGTAGTAGTCCACGCTCCCACCGACGGCGTGCAGGGGTTTCCTTTATCTCCACTTCCTCTCCAACACCTGCTGTTTTTTGTCTTTCTGGCCATAGCCATTCTAACAGGTGTGAAATGACATCTCACTGTGGTTTTAATTTGCATTTCTCTGGTGATTAGTGATGTTGAGCATTTTTTCATATACCTGTTCTCCATTTGTATGTCTTCTTCTGAAAAAGCTCTATTCATAGCTTTTGCACATTTCCTAATCAGGTTATTTGTTTTCTTATTATTGAGTTAAGTTCCTTATAT
>NW_007736104.1:20476-21644 GCF_000696425.1 Galeopterus variegatus
CTTTTGCACATTTCCTAATCAGGTTATTTGTTTTCTTATTATTGAGTTAAGTTCCTTATATATTTTGGATATTAACCCATTATCAGATGTATGGTTGGAAAATATTTTCTCGCATTTTGTAGAGTGTCTCTTTACTCTGTTGTTTATTTCATTGGCTGTGGCGAAAGCTTTTTAGTTTGATGTAATCCCGTTTGTCTATTTTTGCTTTCGTTGCCTGTGCTTTGGGGCTCAAATTTTTAAAATTATTGTCCAGACCAATACCATGGAGTTTTTCCTTATGTTTTCTTAAGTTCCAGGTCTTACACTTAAGTCTTTAATCCATTTGAGCTGATGTTTGTATATGCTGTGAGATAAGGGTCTAATTTCATTCTTCCACGTGTGGACCTACAGTTTGCCCAGCACCATTTACTGAAGAGGTGTCCTTTCCCCATTGTGTGTTCTTGGCATCTTTGCCAAAAATCAATTGACCACAAATGTGTGGGTTTATTGTGGGGCTCTCTGCTTTGTTCCGTCAGTCCGTGTGTCTGTTTTCATGCCACTGCCATGCTGTTTTGATTACTATCGCACAGTTTGAAGTCGGAGTGGGATGCCCCCAGCTTTTTTCATTTTGCTTAACCTTACTTTGGCTATTTGGGGTCTTTTGTGGTTCATACAGGTTTTAGGATTGTTTTTTCTATTTGTGAAAAATGTCATTGGAATTTTGATAGAGATTGTATTGAACATGCAGATTACTTTCAGTGTGGACGTTTTAACATTAATTCTTCCAGTCCATGGACATGGGATATCTTCTCATGTATTTGTGTCTTGTTCAATTTATTTTATCAGTGTTTTATAGTTTTCAATGTATCGGTCTTTCACCTCATTGTTAAATTTATTCCTGAGTATTTTATTTTATTGTCACTCTTATAAATGGGATTGTTTTCTTAATTTCTTTTTTGGATGGTTATGTTGTTAGTGGATACAAACACTACTGATTTTTGTATACTGATTTTATATCCTGCAACTTTATTAAATTCATTTATTCATTTTACCAGTTTTTTTTAGTGGTTTTATATATATAAGATCTTTAGGGTTTATATATAAGTAATTTAGATGTAAATAATCTTGGTATAAATAATCATGATCTTCTATATGTAAGATCATGTCATCTGAAAACAGGGACAATTTA
>NW_007736104.1:22413-32413 GCF_000696425.1 Galeopterus variegatus
ATTTTTGTATACTGATTTTATATCCTGCAACTTTATTAAATTCATTTATTCATTTTACCAGGTTTTTTTAGTGGTTTTATATATATAAGATCTTTAGGGTTTATATATAAGTAATTTAGATGTAAATAATCTTTGTATAAATAATCATGATCTTCTATATGTAAGATCATGTCATCTGAAAACAGGGACAATTTAACTTCTTCCTTTCCAATTTGGATGCCTTTCATTTCTTTCTATTGCCTAATTGCTCTGGCTGAGACTTTCAGTATTACATTGACTAGAAGTGGTGAGAGAGCACATCCTTGTCTTGTTCCTGATCTCAGAGAAACACCTTTCAACTTTTCAACATTGAGTATGATGTTAGCTGTGTGTGTGCCATATATGGCCTTCACTGTGTTGAGATAAATTCCTTCTATACCTAATTTGCTTAGAATTTTTTCACAAAGGGATGTTGAATTTCTTTCAGATGCTCTTCCTGCGTCTATTGAGATGACTGGATAGTTTTTGTCTTTCATTCTGTTGATGTGGTGTCTGATGTTTGTACATTAGCATGTGTGGAACAATCCTTGCATCCTTGGGATAAATCCCACTGGATCGTGGTAAATGATCCTTTTAATGTGCTCTTCAATTGGTTTGCTAGTATTTTGTTGAGAATTTTTACCTGTGTGTTTATCACAGACATTGGCCCGTAATTTTCTTTTCTTGTAGTGTCTTTGTTTGGCTCTGTCAGGGAATGCTGGCCTTGTAAAATGAGTTTGGAACCATCTTCTCTTCTTCAATTGTTTTGAAAGAGTTTGAGAAGGATTAGTATTAGTCCTACCTTAATGTTTGGTAGAACTCAGCAGTGAGGCCGTCAGGTCCTGGGCTTTGATGGGAGAATTGTTATTACAGACTCAATCTCCGTCATTGATTTCTCTCATCAGCATTTTGTCATTGTCAACATAAATCATATATACAATCCCTGTTTTACATGTAAACCTAGGTATTTATTTCTTTTGGAGCTATTGTAATAGAATAGTATTTTTATTTTTGGTTTCTGCATGTTCAGTGTTAGTATATACAGATGAGAGACTTTTTTGTTTGTTTATTTTGTATCCAGTAACCCTCACAAACTCACTTTCTAATTCTAAGAGATTTCGTAGTTTCTTGGAATTTTCTGCATCATGTCATGTGCAAATAGAGACAGTTTTACTTCTTCCTTTCCAATATATGTGCCTTTTGTTTCATTTTATTTATTTATTTGTTTATTTATTTATTTTGCCTTATTGGATTGTCCACAACTTCCAGTGCTATGCTGAGTAAAAGTGACGAGTGTGGACATCTTACCTTGCTCCCAATCTCAATGGGAAAGAATTAGTGTTTTTCCATGGACTATGATGTTTGCTGTCAGGGTTTTTATAGGTCGTCTTTATCAAGTTGACATAATTTCCCTGTATCCCTAACCTGCTGAGAGTTTTTATTATGAACTGGTGTGGATTTTCTTTAATGACTTTTCTGCATTAATTGATATGATTGGGTTTTTTTTTTTTTTTTTGGCTGTTGATTTGGTGGATTGCACTGATGGACTTTAAATATTGAACCAGCCTTGCATGCCTGGAATAAACCCCACTCAGCCATGATGTATAACTCTGTTATACATAGTTGGATTTGGTTTGCTGGTATTATGATGATGACTTTTGTGTCTAAGTTGATAACAGGTATTGGTCTGTACTTTACTTTTTTGTACTGTCTTTGTCTGGTTTTGATATTGAGGTGGTTTTGGCCTCACGAAGTAAGTCAAGAGGTATTCCCTCCTCTTTTATTTTCTGGAAGGGATTGTAAAACCGATGCTGTTTCTTCTTTAAATGCCTGGTAGAATTCTCCAGTGAAAGCACTGGGGGCTGGAGATTTATCTGGGGAGAGTATTTCTATTACAAATTTAATTTCTTGAATGGTTATCGAAGGACTGTTCAGATTGCCTATTGCATCTTGGTTGCGTTTTGGCAGGGTGTGGTTTTCAAGGATGTGTTCCATTTCTCCTAAGCTGTTAAATCCATGAGCATAAGGTTTTTATAATACTACACTGTCTTTCTAATGACTCAGAACCTGTATTGATAACCTCTACCTCATTCCCTGCATTGGTGGGTCGTGTCTTCTCTCTTTTATTTTTTATCAGTCTTGCTAGAGATTTATCAACTTTCTTGGTTGTTTTTAAGAACCAGATTTTTGTTTCATTGACCATATTATTTTCTTTTTTAAAATATCATTGCCTTCTGCTCTGTATGATTTCTTCCTCCTGCTTGCTTTGGGTGTATTTTTCTTTTTCTAGCTTCTCAAGGAGAAACTTAGGTTATTAATTGGAGGCCTTTCTTCATTTCTACTGCAAACATTAAGGTCTATAAATTTCACTCTCAGCACTTAATTGCATCCCACATATTTTGTTAAGTTGTGTTTCTATTTTCATTCAGCTGTTTTTCTTTTTACTTTCCTTTGAGATTTCTCTTTGACCTATGGATTATTTAGAAGTATGTTAATGTCCATATATTTGGAGATTTTCCTATTGTCTCTCCATTATTGATTTTTAGTTTAATACCATTTTGGCCAGAATCCCAGTCTATTGAGTCTGGGAAGAGACCCGTAGGCAAAGACTCTGCCCACACCCCAAGCACCTAGGGTCATGTTCAGGGAGGCCAGAAGATAGGGTCTCAGCTGTGGGACAGGAGATGCTCTTGCACCTATGACTCCTCCTTCTTTGCCACCTCCCCCCTTATTATGGATTGAATTGTGTCCCCCTGCCCCCAAAGTTTAATGTGTTGGAGGCTCGGTCCCCACTGTGACAGTGTTAAGAGGATGGGAAATCCCATTATGATAATCAAAAGGTGGGGCCATGAAGAGGTGATCAGACTGTGAGGACCAGGCCCTAGTAAATGGATTAATAATGGTGGCTATGGCATGGTTCTGGGGACTTTCAAAGGAGAGTGCATGAGAAGCTCCCTCTGTCTCTCTGCTCTGCCATTCTGCCATGTGAGACCCCTGCATCACTGTCACCACCACCAAGGCTCTCACCAGATGTGTTCCCTGGGCTTTGGACTTCCCAGACTCCAAAGCCATAAGCAATAAGTATTGTTTCTATACAAATTACCCAGTTCTGGGTATTTATGGTGTAAGCAACAGAAGCAGACGAATATACCCCTGCTCAGGCCCTTCCTTTCCAGAGCACAGTGCTGGGGTGCCTGAGGCATGGAGGTCAGGCGGACGTGTCTGCTGAGACAAGATAAGATGGGGCCTTTCCCATGGGCTTCATGCCTATGGGCTTCTGCACCTGCAGGGAGCCTGAATCATCCACTCCCCTGAGTGTAAAGAGGGGACAGTGACACCTCCTGAGGCTGAGGTGAGGGACCTGAGATGCGGACAGTGCGTTTGCATAGCACGATGACCACTGTGGAGTCTTGGCAGGCTATGTGCACACACGAGTGCAGGCCCCTCCTTCACCTTCAGTGCCCAGACCAGGCCTGGCATATCAGAGATGGGGAGGCTCCAGCAAGTTCATACTGAGAAGATTAGGACTCTACCTCACTCGGTCAGGGGACAGTGAGGCCGTCTGGACATAGCATGGGAACCTCCAGGGAGGACAAGGGGGCTCTACAAGGGGCCACCAGCAGGATCTCTGTGCCTCAACAGCAAAACTCAGGCAAGTCACGTCAACACCACCCAGAGGGAGCCAGGAAAACTTTTCCCTCCTCCTGCCTTCCTGTCTCCTGCCGGAGGCCCCTGTTAGCAGAGCCTGAGAGAAGACCAGAGGCCAGGAAGCCCACTGGAGCCCTCCCTGGTCCAGAACAGGGCGGGAGGGTGGGGAGGGGATCTGGGAGCCAACAAGGCCCCAGGCCAGCCTCTTCCCTGTGTGACCGCTCACATTCTTCGGAGCTCAGAAACTTCTCTTGTGTCCACAAATCACTTTCTAATTAGTGACCAGTGGTGTGTAGCTGTGGCAGTGCTGGTGTTATATATTTTCCCTGCATGCTTAGTCTCGAGACCTGATTGCAGGTACCTCACAGCTGAGACTATGGGAGGAGGGATCCTGGAGGGGGGTCCAGGGAGTGATCCCATTGTTTGCCTACCTGGTGGTGCCCCCAGCTGGGCTCTGAGGCCTTGCCCACAAACGGCTCAGCAGAGACACCAGCTGGGTCCCCTGGGCCATCCCAGCCCACCTGCTGTACCTGGCACCTGGCACCCAGGCACCGACCTCACTCTCTTCCCCAGAAAGACAGCAGTACCCTGAACCAACACACACCAAAACAGAGAGCTCAGGTGCACGGCCAGCCCCAAAACCCGCTTTATGGGAGGGAAGCTCGCCACATGTCAGGGCAGGACAGAAGACTGATTCTTCTCACTTCCAAAAATGCTTCCAGAAGCAAGCTACAGCCCTCTTAGTCAAGCGTCTCCATCACGAGAGGGAGCCTCAGGGCAGCAAGCACAGGGCACATCTGTGTGGATCTGTCCTGGGTCCCCAGCCCAGAGCCTGAAGCTGGGCGCTTGGGGGATGCCCATGCGCGCGCGCACACACACACACACACACACACACACACACACGTGTACACAGGCTCACAGCACACACACACAACAGATGCGTTCACACGCGGACTCACACACGGCTGCTCTTGGTGGACATATGCCATGCACACCTCAAACCTCAGCGAGCCCCCCGATGACTCGATCAGAGCCTCGGCACTGCGCCCTTTTCGAGCAGATGCAGCGCGAGGTTGTGCGGGAGGAGCTGGTGTCTGAGCTCCTCTGCAGGATGGTGATGTGCAGGTTCGTTAGCAGGAGCCCGTCTCAGTGCTGTGGCTCCACCGGTGGGCTGGTGTGACAAGTCACAGTTATCACAGCCACTGTGGATTGTCAGCGATTAGCAGAGAAACTAGTCTATTACCCTAATTTAATTATCCCGACCATCTGATATCTATGATGATCACTAACAGTACTTATTTCTAAAATGAAATGTGGTTTTCTCTAATTGTTCACACGTCAGAAGAAACAGCTAGAGAACATTTTCAACCATTAAGGAAATGATATTTTAAATGATGAACATACTGTATATGTTTGTACTTTAAGGAAACAGACTCTGGTAATGTTTGGGGAAATTAGTGAAAATTTACTGATTCCCAGAAGAAAAATAGTTCTGTCTAGCGGTGCCAGGCGGAATCTGTGGGCAGCACCCGGCAGAGGCTGCACATGCATCTGGGCAGCCGGCCGAGAGCAAACCCCCTCCCCACCAAGGGCCCTGGGAGCTGCTGCCCCCACACCCTGCCCAAGCTGTGTCCTCTGGCTCTGCGAGCTCAGCCCTGAGAGCTCTGCCCGGAGGCCAAGGGAAGCTGTCCCCATGAGAGCTTAGGGCAGGGCTGGCACACCACAGACACCACGGAGAGGAACCCCTCCCCAGTGTCAGCTCCCCATGGAGGGTTATTGGGGGCCACCGACATCCTGAAGAGGTGGGGGCCTGACAGCCAGACACAGATCTGAGCTCCAGCCCAACCCTGGCACTGGCCGGGGGGCTCTGGGCAACTTCCCTGCCTTGAGGCTCTGCATCCTTTTGTGCAAGATGGGACATCAGACCCCGTCCCAGGCAACGACTTGGGGGGCAGGTGGTGACTACTAAGGAATATAGCAACACAAATCACTCGGCAGACTCACTGGGCACTTACCCAGGCCCGGGCTCTGTGCTTCTCAGGGGGAGAGTGGGGACTGGGCTGTGAAGGGCGGGAGGGTCGAGGAGCTGGACTTGGTGCCCGGCCAGGGGTCAGTGCAGGGCATCACGTGGGAAACGGAAAGTCCACAAGGCAGGAAAATGGGTACCATGTGGGCAGGGCACTGGGGGGTAACCGGGTCCTGAAGAGGTTGTTGTCGTGGGACGTGGGGACGGAGGGTAGCACGTGTCTCAGGTCCCAGTGATGTGTGTGGAGTGAAACCGACAAGACTCAGCGTCCTCGTGGATGTGAAGGTGACAGCAGGGTGGGGATGGAATCTGACAGGCAGAAGCCAGTGCGGGCAGAGGCAGGAGGTGATTCTGCTCAGGATGGAGGGTGGGCCTGGACACGGCCCCTGCCGTGCAGAAGGGACACTGTGTCAGGTGCCTGGGAGAGAGGCCGGGGTAGAGGCGGCACTAGAGCCACTGGGAGAGAGGCAGGAGCCAGTGAGGCAGCCGAGGGATGAGGACAAAAGACGCAGGCTGAGGACGGACCCGGAGCCACAGCAAGGAGTCCAGGGGAGGTCGCAGCGGGGACCCTCGGGAGGCGGCTGCAGAGGGAAGGGGCTTCTGTGCCTGTCTCACTTCTCATCAGAGCAGCGCAGGAGTTTGGTGGGAAGCAAAGTGAAAGAGTAAGTGAGCACGTGTGACAGCAGAGCAGTGGGACTCGCCACCGCCTGGCCCGGCCACGCCTCCCAGCCGGACCCCGCAGCTCCTCGGGTCGCATCCTCGGTTCCAACGGCAGGCGTTCTCTGCCCTTCTTGTCGGCCACCTGAAACCCTGTCTCCTTCTCAAAAAATGACAATGCAGGTCACTCACATTAGGGTCCTCTTTCCCCACACATCTGTCCTCCCAGTTTTTATAATCATTTCAGTTTTTACTGACTGCGTCAGAACCTCTCGATAATGTACTTAGACCCCCTTCTGTCTCCCTCTCTCTGTCTCTGTCTCTCTATCTCTCTGTCTCTTTCTCTCTCTCTCTCTTTCTCTCTGTCTCTGTCTCTGTCTCTCTGTCTCTCTCTGTGTCTCTGTCTCTCTCTCTCTGTCTCTCTGTCTCTCTGTCTCTCTCTGTCTCTGTCTCTGTTTCTCTGTCTCTCTGCCTCTCTCTGTCTCTCTCTCTCTTTCTCTCTGTCTCTGTCTCTCTGTCTCTCTCTGTCTCTGTCTCTGTCTCTGTCTCTCTCTCTCTGTCTCTGTCTCTCTATCTCTCTGTCTCTTTCTCTCTATCTCTCTGTCTCTCTCTCTGTCTCAGTCTCTCTCTCTCTGTCTCTGTCTCTGTCTCTCTCTCTGTCTCTGTCTCTCTGTCTCTCTCTCNTATTTATTTTGCCTTATTGGATTGTCCACAACTTCCAGTGCTATGCTGAGTAAAAGTGACGTGTGGACATCTTACCTTGCTCCCAATCTCAATGGGAAAGAATTAGTGTTTTTCCATGGACTGTGATGTTTGCTGTCAGGGTTTTTATAGGTCGTCTTTATCAAGTTGACATAATTTCCCTGTATAGTGTGGACATCTTACCTTGCTCCCAATCTCAATGGGAAAGAATTAGTGTTTTTCCATGGACTATGATGTTTGCTGTCAGGGTTTTTATAGGTCGTCTTTATCAAGTTGACATAATTTCCCTGTATCCCTAACCTGCTGAGAGTTTTTATTATGAACTGGTGTGGATTTTTTTTAATGACTTTTCTGCATTAATTGATATGATTGGGTTTTTTTTTTTTTTTTTGGCTGTTGATTTGGTGGATTGCACTGATGGACTTTAAATATTGAACCAGCCTTGCATGCCTGGAATAAACCCCACTCAGCCATGATGTATAACTCTGTTATACATAGTTGGATTTGGTTTGCTGGTATTATGATGATGACTTTTGTGTCTAAGTTGATAACAGGTATTGGTCTGTACTTTACTTTTTTGTACTGTCTTTGTCTGGTTTTGATATTGAGGTGGTTTTGGCCTCACGAAGTAAGTCAAGAGGTATTCCCTCCTCTTTTATTTTCTGGAAGGGATTGTAAAACCGATGCTGTTTCTTCTTTAAATGCCTGGTAGAATTCTCCAGTGAAAGCACTGGGGGCTGGAGATTTATCTGGGGAGAGTATTTCTATTACAAATTTAATTTCTTGAATGGTTATCGAAGGACTGTTCAGATTGCCTATTGCATCTTGGTTGCGTTTTGGCAGGGTGTGGTTTTCAAGGATGTGTTCCATTTCTCCTAAGCTGTTAAATCCATGAGCATAAGGTTTTTATAATACTACACTGTCTTTCTAATGACTCAGAACCTGTATTGATAACCTCTACCTCATTCCCTGCATTGGTGGGTCGTGTCTTCTCTCTTTTATTTTTTATCAGTCTTGCTAGAGATTTATCAACTTTCTTGGTTGTTTTTAAGAACCAGATTTTTGTTTCATTGACCATATTATTTTCTTTTTTAAAATATCATTGCCTTCTGCTCTGTATGATTTCTTCCTCCTGCTTGCTTTGGGTGTATTTTTCTTTTTCTAGCTTCTCAAGGAGAAACTTAGGTTATTAATTGGAGGCCTTTCTTCATTTCTACTGCAAACATTAAGGTCTATAAATTTCACTCTCAGCACTTAATTGCATCCCACATATTTTGTTAAGTTGTGTTTCTATTTTCATTCAGCTGTTTTTCTTTTTACTTTCCTTTGAGATTTCTCTTTGACCTATGGATTATTTAGAAGTATGTTAATGTCCATATATTTGGAGATTTTCCTATTGTCTCTCCATTATTGATTTTTAGTTTAATACCATTTTGGCCAGAATCCCAGTCTATTGAGTCTGGGAAGAGACCCGTAGGCAAAGACTCTGCCCACACCCCAAGCACCTAGGGTCATGTTCAGGGAGGCCAGAAGATAGGGTCTCAGCTGTGGGACAGGAGATGCTCTTGCACCTATGACTCCTCCTTCTTTGCCACCTCCCCCCTTATTATGGATTGAATTGTGTCCCCCTGCCCCCAAAGTTTAATGTGTTGGAGGCTCGGTCCCCACTGTGACAGTGTTAAGAGGATGGGAAATCCCATTATGATAATCAAAAGGTGGGGCCATGAAGAGGTGATCAGACTGTGAGGACCAGGCCCTAGTAAATGGATTAATAATGGTGGCTATGGCATGGTTCTGGGGACTTTCAAAGGAGAGTGCATGAGAAGCTCCCTCTGTCTCTCTGCTCTGCCATTCTGCCATGTGAGACCCCTGCATCACTGTCACCACCACCAAGGCTCTCACCAGATGTGTTCCCTGGGCTTTGGACTTCCCAGACTCCAAAGCCATAAGCAATAAGTATTGTTTCTATACAAATTACCCAGTTCTGGGTATTTATGGTGTAAGCAACAGAAGCAGACGAATATACCCCTGCTCAGGCCCTTCCTTTCCAGAGCACAGTGCTGGGGTGCCTGAGGCATGGAGGTCAGGCGGACGTGTCTGCTGAGACAAGATAAGATGGGGCCTTTCCCATGGGCTTCATGCCTATGGGCTTCTGCACCTGCAGGGAGCCTGAATCATCCACTCCCCTGAGTGTAAAGAGGGGACAGTGACACCTCCTGAGGCTGAGGTGAGGGACCTGAGATGCGGACAGTGCGTTTGCATAGCACGATGACCACTGTGGAGTCTTGGCAGGCTATGTGCACACACGAGTGCAGGCCCCTCCTTCACCTTCAGTGCCCAGACCAGGCCTGGCATATCAGAGATGGGGAGGCTCCAGCAAGTTCATACTGAGAAGATTAGGACTCTACCTCACTCGGTCAGGGGACAGTGAGGCCGTCTGGACATAGCATGGGAACCTCCAGGGAGGACAAGGGGGCTCTACAAGGGGCCACCAGCAGGATCTCTGTGCCTCAACAGCAAAACTCAGGCAAGTCACGTCAACACCACCCAGAGGGAGCCAGGAAAACTTTTCCCTCCTCCTGCCTTCCTGTCTCCTGCCGGAGGCCCCTGTTAGCAGAGCCTGAGAGAAGACCAGAGGCCAGGAAGCCCACTGGAGCCCTCCCTGGTCCAGAACAGGGCGGGAGGGTGGGGAGGGGATCTGGGAGCCAACAAGGCCCCAGGCCAGCCTCTTCCCTGTGTGACCGCTCACATTCTTCGGAGCTCAGAAACTTCTCTTGTGTCCACAAATCACTTTCTAATTAGTGACCAGTGGTGTGTAGCTGTGGCAGTGCTGGTGTTATATATTTTCCCTGCATGCTTAGTCTCGAGACCTGATTGCAGGTACCTCACAGCTGAGACTATGGGAGGAGGGATCCTGGAGGGGGGTCCAGGGAGTGATCCCATTGTTTG